>NC_058082.1:534077432-534315091 GCF_014858855.1 Bufo gargarizans | reverse complement strand
TACCAGTGGAGCTCGAGTCTCTTATTTCTTTCCTGATTTTGATTGACACCAGACTCAGGGAGAGACCTTCCTTTAAGGAGAGCCTGCGAAGGTCTTCTAACAGATTGGCGCCTACGTTTGCTGTCCCACCTGTGCCTCCCTCTCCTCCCACGCCTCCTGGGGATGACTTGTCTGGGGGTGAACCCATGCAGCTGGGGTTTGCTCGCCTGTCCGAGGGGGAGAGGGTACTCCGGAGACGCGAGGGCCGATGCATGTACTGTGGTCTCGGTGGGCATTTTCGGTTGGCATGCCCGAACCGTCCGGGAAACGCTCGCACCTGAGATCCTGTCGGGGGCAGATCTTGGGTGGAGTCTCCTCGTCCCCGGTTTCCCGTGTTGACAAACCACTGATTACTGTTGTCCTCTCCAGGGTCGGGGGCTCGGTGACAACCCAGGCGTTGGTGGACTCTGGTGCTGGTGGTTTGTTCATTGATAGTGTGTTCGCTGCCGCCAATTCCATTCCTCTGCAGCCTCGAGGTTCCCCACTGGCTCTTGAGGCGATAGACGGCAGACCCCTTCTGCCGCCACACGTGACTCATGAGACCCTTCCAGTGGGGATGGCCATTGGTGCCGTTCACAGAGAGTCGGTCTGTCTCCAGGTTATTTCGTCTCCACACTACTCGGTGGTCTTGGGGTACCCCTGGCTCCAGAAGCATAATCCGACTTTCGATTGGAGATCGGCCGAGATCCTCTCATGGTCACCGCAGTGTGGGGCTAGTTGCATCCATGGGCCTGTCAAGTTGCTGTGTACTTCCTCGGACTCTCTGTTGCCTCCTGAATACGAGGAGTACCGGGATGTATTCGATAAGGTGCGTGCGGTTGCCCTACCTCCGCACCGGCCATACGATTGTGCCATAGAGTTACAATCTGGTGCCGTTCCTCCTCGTGGCAAAGTCTATCCACTGTCGGTAGCAGAGAATGAGGCCATGGAGGAGTACGTGAGGGAGGCGCTTTCACGCGGACACATTCGCAAATCCTCGTCCCCGGCAGGGGCTGGATTTTTCTTTGTGAAAAAGAAGGGCGGTGAGTTGAGGCCTTGCATCGATTACAGGGGTCTCAATCGCATCACGATCAAGAACGCTTACCCGATACCCTTGATTTCCGAGCTGTTCGATCGCCTCAAAGGGGCCACGGTCTTTACCAAACTCGACCTGAGGGCGGCATATAACCTGGTAAGGATAAGGCGGGCGATGAGTGGAAGACCGCGTTTAACACCAGGACCGGTCATTATGAATCCTTGGTTATGCCCTTTGGGTTGTGCAATGCCCCCGCAGTCTTCCAGGAATTCATCAACGATGTTTTCCGTGACCTGTTGCAGCAGTGTGTGGTGGTCTATTTGGATGACATCTTGGTATATTCTGAATCCATGGAGGCCCACATTCTGGATGTCAGACGAGTGTTGCAACGGTTACGAGAGAACAAGCTGTTCGGTAAGCTTGAGAAATGTGAATTTCACCGATCCCAGGTAACCTTCTTAGGTTACATCATTTCCGCTGAGGGGTTCTCCATGGATCCTGAGAAGATTTCGGCTGTCTTACAGTGGCCCCAGCCCAGTGGTCTTCGTGCCCTGCAGCGCTTTTTGGGCTTCGCCAATTATTATCGGAAGTTCATCAGGGACTTTTCCATGCTAGCCAAGCCTCTCACGGATCTGACCAGGAAGGGCAGTAATCCCCAGGTCTGGCCGCTCGAGGCCATCCGAGCTTTTGAGGCTCTAAAGTCCGCCTTTGTGTCGGCTCCGATTCTGTCGCATCCCAACCCTGGGTTGCCTTTTGTCCTCGAGGTGGACGCGTCTGAGACGGGAGTAGGCGCCCTTCTGTCTCAGCGTAGAACACCAGAGGGTCCTCTGCTTCCTTGTGGGTTTTACTCCCGGAAACTGTCTTCCGCGGAGTGCAACTATCAGATTGGTGACAGGGAGTTATTGGCCATCGTGCAGGCCCTTAAAGAATGGAGGCACTTGCTCGAGGGCTCGGTGGTTCCGGTTCTCATCCTGACGGATCACAAGAATCTGACCTACCTCTCTGAGGCCAAGAGATTGACACCACGTCAGGCCAGATGGGCTCTGTTCTTGTCACGTTTTAATTACGTGGTCTCCTACCTACCCGGTTCCAAGAACATCAGAGCGCATGCCTTATCACGGCAGTACTCCGAGCTGTCCGGGGAGGAGTCGCTTCCGACTTCGGTCATACCTCCGAATCAGATCCTGGCCGCCATTCGCACCAGCCTGACCTCTCCCCTGGGTGAGCAGATTTTGGCGGCTCAATCTGGTGCTCCCTCTGGGAGACCCAACGGCAGATGTTTTGTGCCTGAGGAGTTGCGCACTCGGTTGTTGCGAACCTACCATAACTCCAAGGCCGCGGGGCATCCTGGAAAGAATCAGCTGTCCTGGGCTGTTTCACGTCTGTTCTGGTGGCCTTCTCTACGTTCCGACATCGCCGCATATGTAGCGGCATGCTCCGTTTGTGCCCAGAGTAAGTCCCCTCGGCACCTTCCGTTGGGCCTTTTGCAACCCATAGCCACCGGGGAGCGTCCATGGTCACACCTGGGGATGGATTTCATTGTGGACCTCCCTGCATCCCGAGGCCATACGGTCATTCTCATGATTGTGGATCGGTTTTCCAAAATGTGCCACTGTGTTCCTCTCAAGAAGTTACCCTCTGCACAAGAGTTGGCCACGATTTTTGCCAGGGAGGTCTTCCGGTTGCACGGTTTGCCCAAGCAGATTGTGTCGGATCGGGGGAGTCAGTTTGTGTCCAGGTTCTGGCGCGCCTTTTGCTCCCAGTTGGGGATTCATCTCTCTTTCTCCTCGGCCTACCACCCTCAGTCCAATGGGGCCGCAGAACGATCCAATCAGGCCTTGGAGCAATTCCTTCGTTGCTATGTCTCCGATCACCAAGACAATTGGGTTGACCTCCTGCCTTGGGCTGAGTTTGCCAGGAACACGGCGGTGAACTCTTCCTCTGGGACGTCTCCCTTCATGGCCAATTATGGGTTCCAACCTGCCGTGTTACCGGAGGTATTCTCTCCCCAGGATATTCCGGCTGTGGAGGATCACCTTTCCGTCCTACGTGCTTCTTGGGTACAGATCCAGAGGTCCCTTGAGGTCTCTGCGCAGCGCCAGAGACTTCAGGCTGATCGCAGACGAGCGCCCGCTCCTTCCTACCAGGTCGGAGACCGCGTATGGTTGTCCACTCGCAACCTCAACCTTCGAGTGCCCACTCCCAAGCTGGCGCCTCGCTTTGTTGGTCCCTTCCGAGTGCTTCGCAGGGTAAACCCGGTAGCCTATGCCCTTGCGCTTCCTCCTGGCATGCGGATCTCCAACGTGTTTCATGTCTCCCTGTTGAAGCCACTGGTGTGTAATCGTTTCACTTCCTCGGTTCCTCGGCCTCGTCCGGTCCAAGTGGGCAATCGTGAGGAGTATGAGGTGAGCAATATCCTGGACTCACGCCTGGTCCGCGGTCGGGTGCAGTTTTTGGTCCATTGGCGTGGTTATGGTCCAGAGGAGCGTTCCTGGGTTCCCTCCGCAGATGTCCATGCTCCTGCCTTGCTCCGAGCCTTCCACGCACGCTTCCCTCAGAAACCGTTCTTTACTCCGCGGAGGAGGGGCCCTTGAGGGGGAGGTACTGTCATGGTCTTACCTTCTTGCTGTTCTCCTTCGTTTGACATGTGCTGGCGGCCATCTTGGTTTCTGGGTTTCTTGTAGCCTCCCACCCTGCGGCTTCTCCTTCCCACTGGGAGGAGCTGGATGCCTAGCTCATATATATAGGAGGTCTGTGGCTTCAGTTCCTTGCTTGGTCCTCCTGTGTTCACATGCTTCTAAGACTGCTGCTGCTTCTGGTTCCTGATCCTGGCTTCGTCTGACTACCCTGCTGGTTCCTGATCCAGGCTTCGTCTGACTACCCTTCTGGTTCCTGATCCTGGCCTCGTCTGACTACCCTGCTGGTTCCTGATCCAGGCTTCGTCTGACTACCCTTCTGGTTCCTGACCTCTGGCTTCGCAAGACCCTGCTTCGGTTTTGCCATCTGTTTGGACTTTTGCCTTACAGCTTGATTTTCAATAAAGCCTTCTTATTTCCACTTACCTCTTGTTGTACGTCTGGTTCATGGTTCCTTGACAGATGGAAGGCGAAAAATAGCCCGATATAAAAGGGTTTTAATATATGCCAGATTTTCAGTGTGATAATATTGGTGTAAAGTTAGACAAAACTAACTTCATGTAAAACCCTCATGATAAATTCCCTCCATTATGTACTGAATATTGTCAAGTAATCAAGTTAGATAACTTATAAGAAGGCCAGAAAACACATAAAGGTTGACCACAGGGTGAACAGCCACAAACGAGAACTCATGAAAATGTACAATATTTTTTCATATTATAATAAGACAGCCAGTTTTTTTTTTTTTTTTTTAAACTGAAAAATAATGACATGTTAAATACTAAATTTGTATAGTGTTAAATATACGCCAAATAGCACAGTGAGTCACACTGGTATGGTAGACTGCTAGATATTAACATCAAAACAAAGATACTGTAATGTATAAGAAGGTAGATTTTCACACTTAACCGCCTTCATAGCCACAGATTTATAAAGGAGTCTATAATTATCTTTCTGGGAATTTCAGCATCAATGTTCCTTGGCTTATTAAAACTTAAGATGCATTGAATGCATTATGTTTTTTTTTAAATAATATATAAATATTAGTGTTGATCGAGCACCAAAGTTCTCGGGTGCTCGAGTAGAACACTTTAGGATGCACGGTTACTCTACAGCACCTGAGCACAATGGAAGTTAATAGGAGACCTCGAGCATTAAACCAGGCACCCCCTGGTCTAAAGAGGGGAGGGTGTCTGGTTCAGAGGAAAAGCTCAGAAATTGATGAAAACACCACTGAAATGGTTTGAGAACAGCATGGGGAGGATGTCTGGATGTATCTTGGACTCCCAGGTCGCTGCTGGGAATAACGTTGCCCGAGTAGTACGCCACTTTTACAGACTGACAATAATACGCACCAAACCAAAGATAAAATACATTTTAGAGTAAAAAATTTTAGGAAACATTCTTTCCTATATATTTACTTGTATATAAAATGCAAGTGCTGCCAAAAATTACAAGGAAGAGGCACTCCGATACAATCTGTATATCACGTAAAGGAGGGCCTCATTCACATTGTGGTACAATTGTTCAGATAGTGGGACTCCTACACTCATAAAGCCTATGCACTAAGTGAAAGGGCTGCCAAAAATTACAAGGAATCGGCACTCTAATACACCCTTTGTTACACATAAAGGAGGGCATCATACACACACTTAAAAACTTATGATTGATGGCCTGCTGGTGACCCTCTAAAACATTAGGGGCAAGGTCCTGCTGCTGATCTGACCATCTAAATAATTAGGGGTGAGGGTCTGCTGTTGAGCTGACCCTCTAAAACAGTAGGGGAGAGGGCTTCTGCTGATCTGACCACCTAAAAAATTAGGGCTGAGGGCCTGCTGCTGAGCTGACCATCTAAAACATTAGGGGTGAGGGTCTGTTGCTGATCTGACCATCTAAAACATTAGGTGTGAGGGTCTGTTGCTGAGCTTACCATCAAGAACATTAGGGGAGAGGGCCTGCTGCAGATCTGACCATCTAAAAAATTAGGGGTGAGGGTCTGCTGCCGAGCTGACCATCTAAAAAAATAGGGGTGAGGGTCTGCTGTTGATCTGACCTTTTAAAGCATTAGGGGTGAGAGTCTGTTGCTGATCTGACCATCTAAAACATTAGGGGTGAGGGTCTGTTGCTGATCTGACCATCTAAAACATTAGGGGCGAGGGCCTGCTGCTCATCTGACCATCTTAAACATTAGGGGTGAGGGTCTGATGCTGATCTGCCCATCTAAAACATTAGGGGTGAGGGTCTGTTGCTGAACTGACCATCAAAAACATTCGGGGCGAGGGCCTGCTGCTGATCTGACCATCTAAAAATTAGGGGTGAGGGTCTGCTGCTGAGCTGAGCATCTAAAACATTAAGGGTGAGGGTCTGCTGCTGAGCTGACCATCTAAAACATTAGGGATGAGGGTCTGCTGCTGAGCTGACCATCTAAAACATTAGGGGCGAGGGCATGCTGTTGAGCTGACCATCTAAAACATTAGGGGCGGGGGCCTGCTGGTGACCCTCTAAAACATTAGGAGAGAGGGCAGCCTATTGAGCATGTTGATATGATGGAGGAGGAGAAAAGGGAGATTGAACCATATACCCTTTTTAGTGGTGGAAGGGGTGCATGGGAATACAGTGTATTCAATACACCATAAAAGCCACATTTAGAGTGCCTTTATGTTCAGCTGCTTTTACTCTGGTGGAGTAGAGAAGTCAGGGGCAATCCAGGCCTTGTTCAGTTTTATAAGATTCAACCGGTTAGCAATTTTAGTTGACAGGCGGATGCACTTGTCAGTTATTATGCCCCCAGCAGCACTAAATAGACACTCTGACAAAACGCTGACAGTGGGGTAGGCCACGACTGGTATATTACACTAGTAGAAAGTATTTGTTCCAATAACGCTTGTCCCTCTATATACCTGCAGTATTGCAGCCGAACCGCACACAACTGCCGCACAATACAAATACACTATAATATACTTTCTAGCATAGAAAGTATATTATAACATTGTACAAGGAAGGCAATCCATTAGAATATACATAAAGATAAAACATAACCTTTAATAATTTTACTATGATGGTCCATTAACACGTCAGTAAGGATCCGCAAAACACGGACACTGGTAATGTGCATTCCACAATTTGTGGATCGCACATCGCTGACAGATGCGGAAGTGCGGATCTGCAAATGCGGATGTAGATCTGCAAATGCGGATGCGGACAGCACATTCCGGCCCCATTGAAAATTAATGGGTCTGCACCTGTTACGCAAAATTGCGGAACGAATGCGGACCCATTTTGCGGACGTGTTATTGGAAAAAATATCCCTCAAAATGAAAATAAATTAAATTATTAAAGCTAAGCAAAAAGCATAGATGTGGTAGGCAATAACATGTGCTCAGCGGCACCAAATCAGAAACCATATGTCCTACCACAATCCGGGGGTTTCCAGTGCACATCCATTAATCCCGGAGGGAAAGCAAAAGACATCTATACCTGGGCTAGATGATGATGTGGTATTGAAGGACAGGGTGGGCAAAGAACTGTCCCTGATATTGCCCTACAGGGGGGTGCTATTCTGGCCCTGATAGTCTAACCACAGACCACTCGTCCTGATCGCGACCCTGTCCGGAACCTTACCCTATATAAAAATGGCCCTAGTAAGCCCCTAGCCCCTAGGCCCCTGACTTCCAGGTGATCACTATATAGATCTATGTGTTTTTGACTCATTATAAAAGTATATTATAAGTATATTGCACCCCTCTGTGTATCACACATATCGATAGCACACCTATACTAGTCCTTAAAAATACTTTTGTGGCCCTATTAGCTAGCTTTTTGTGTCCCTAACAGCCTGTCCCTGCTCCACACAGTAACTTCTCCCTACACTGTCAAAACACTGAATGTAAAATGGCGGCCAGATCAGGTTTATTTATAAGGTAGGGGGTATGTCTATGTGCTGAAATGTCGCAATTGACTGTCCTGTACCACCTGATGGATGTGCCATGGGTCAAAGTTCTTCATAATGTAAAAGAATATGGCGCGCGCAAATTTCTCCATATGTTTGCATGTTCGGCGAACCATGAACATGCGAAGTTTGCCGTAAAACAACCGCCTGGCGAACCACAAGGCCATCTCTAATGAGAAGTTATTTTTGTAGGTGGAGTAGGGAAGGGTTAACAACCAGTAATCAGTGCTGGCCAAAATGCGTATAACGTGAGGGTCACGGGAAAGGCAGCATAACATAAAGTCAGCCATGTGTACCAGAGTCCCAACAGACAGGAGGATAACTCTCAATATCCTCATCCTCTTCCTCCTCTTCGGCCCATCCACGCTGAACAGATGGAATAAACCTGCTATGGGTACTACCCTCTGTAGCGGAGGCATCCGTCTCCAGCTCATCCACATCATCATCATGATCATCCAATTTGCGCTGAGAAGACGAACTGAGGGTGGTCTGCCTATCACCCTGTGTACTGTCTTCCCCCATTTCCACCTCTTCTACATGCAAAGTGTCCACCTTCATTGTGAGCCGCTCACCATCTGTGTTGATTCCTGATAGTTGCGTAAAACTTTAGAGGTCAAACATACATGCCCACTTGTCACTTGTGAAGAGCAGAAGCTGACTGGAAAGGTGACAACCATGTCACAGCTGGTATTCCACTACTTCCCTCTGCTGCTCACAAAGCCTGGCCAACATGTGGAATGTGAAGATCCAGCACGTGAAGATCCACCGGGTGCTCATGTCGCACAAAAGACAGTGAGCTGGAAATTGCAAGCACTACTGCAGCGTTGCCAGACCGACGGAAGCTGTAGATGACTTTTGGAAATGGGCACACACACGGCACACCTTCACCAGTAGCTCAGGCAAATTAGGGTAGGTTTTGAGAAACCACTGAACCACTAGCTTGCCAAGCTCCAATGCCGCCACCAAGTTATGGCCATTATCATGAACAACCATGCCTAGTTGTAGGTTGAGTGGCAAGAGCCACAGCTCAGTATGGTCCTTTATACCCTGCCATAGCTCTGTGGCGGTGTGCTGTTTGTCACCTAAGTTTCAGCACGGCCTGTTACAGCTTTCCCACTGCAGTGCTACACTACTTCCAGCTACTGACTGATGGCTGACTGGTGCTGCAACATGAGAATTCAGAGGCGGAAGTGGAGGAGGAGAAGGTGGGGTTGCAGACACTAATGTAGGTGGTGGCAGAAATCCTGATAGAAGTAGGGTCCGCAATCCTTGGCATCGGTAGCACCTGTGCCATCCCAGGGTACGACTCACTCCCAGCCTCAACAACATTCACCCAATGTGCCGTCAGGGAAATGTAGCTTCTCTGGCCAAAAGCACTTGTTCATATGTCAGTCATTAAGTGGACCTTCCCAATAACGGTGTTGGTCCGGTGTAGCGGATTGTATTTAGCCTGGCCTGTTTGGATCATGTAGGACGACATTCGGTTGATTGTATGGCTATGTATTGTAAACTGTAATGTTTACTGTGTTGGATGCATTGCTTTTCTGTGCCTCCTCCCTTCCCCCTTTATTTTTCCTGTCCCATTCTTTTCCCAGCAGGGTGTGGTCTCAGGGACACTGGGAGACCAGTAATCTAGCTGCTCTGTCCCTCCTCCATCTCCCATCAGCCCTTGCTATTGTCTGTCCCCACCCTTCCTTGTACCATGGTCATCTATGTGCCCCATTGTATGTAAATAAGGCTGTTGGGGGGTTTAAAGTGTGTGCCATGTCCAAATAAAGTTAGTTCTGCTCCTGATGCTGTGTGTCGTCCAGTCATTGGGATTGCTGTTGGGATATTATTGGACTATTTTGCCTGCTGGAATTACTACCCTAGGATTTATGATACTTGTTCCTGAGCCTCACTGGGATCTTAGGTGGAGATTGGCTGTGGAATATCAGCTCTCCGCTACATTGGTTGGCAGCGCTGGGATCCAGACTCACAGAGGAACAAGGATTAATGGAGATTGATTACTCCACTTTAAAACGATCCACACTTAAAGATCTTCTGGAAGCAAGAGGTATTTCAGCCAGCAACAAAACAAAGGCAACACTTATCTCTGAAATAATGGCAGAAATCCGAGCAGAGGATGATTCGGTCACTGCACAGAGGGACGAGACAAACGGAACAGAGCAAGCAGAGTTCCAAAGGCAGCTCGTATTCAGATTGTCATTTTATGGGGAGAACCCACCAGTGGACATTATCTCCAAGACAATGACAGAGGTTCAAGCATTTATAACGCGGCAAAGGAGACCACAAACACCAAGCCCAGCAGTGTCTATGGTGCAAGAGGGTAAGCCAAAAATTCCATACCAGGCATTTAAAATGTATGTAGAAGCGGAGGAAGATATAGATGCATTCCTCCAAGACTTTGAAAGACTATGCACGTTACATAAAATACATATGGAAGATTGGGTACCCATCTTAGCAGGACGGTTAACTGGGAGGGCAGCTGAAGCCTACCGTACGATACCAGATATGGAAATTAGGAATTACAGCCGTGTCAAAGAGGTTATCCTGGCCCGATATGCTATGACACCAGAGGCATACCGGAGACGGTTCAGGGAATTGGAAAAAGCTGAAAAAGACTCGCATGCAGAATGGGCTTGCCGTTTACAAAGGGCAGCCCTCGGATGGGTACAAGCAAACCAGGCACGGTCCATGGAAGACCTATTACAAATGCTGCTACTAGAACAGTTCTATGATGGGATACCCGCAGACCTGCAGGAATGGGTGAGAGACCGTAACCCCACGTCTATCACAGAAGCAGCTAAAAAGGCTGATGACTATATGGATGCCCGCAGGCAGCACAAGCTCGTGGGTGTTAAACCAGCTGTGCGACCTCTAGGGGGAAACCAATTTTCAGCTAGCACCAACACACCACTGAGACCGCTACCCCCACCAGCTCCTACAGCGAATCAACCGAGGTTTCGCCCACCCTCCTCTGTGCAATGCCACCAGTGCCAGAGGTGGGGACACTACAAGCGGGAATGCCCGGAGCTTAGAGACCGATCCACCTGGATTCGACCAGGACCACCACCACCACCGAGAGCAGCAGCACACCACTATCAGGAGGAGACACACCCCGCTTATGGCTCTGCAGTTCCAGTCACCACTATAGAACAGTGGGAAGTACTCCACGAAGCCAACCCACTACAAGCACAGGCGGATAATCGGCAGCACCACAGGCAAACAGTATACCTGGAGGGGAAACCTTTGCAGGGACTCAGAGATTCGGGAGCAACCATAACCTTGGTCCAAAGCCACTTGGTCGCGGACAAAGCTAAAACCAATAAGACTGTGGCTGTCAGGGTTGCTGGGGGAGCCGTATATCGGCTGAATACAGCAAGGGTTCATTTGCATTGGGGTGCGGGGTCAGGGACTGTGGAGGTGGGGTTGATGCCCCAATTACCCGCAGAGGTGATACTGGGAAATGACCTGGGAAAGCTCACATCTGCATTTGAGCCACAAACCACAACCACTGAGGAAGCACATCCAGTGGTCACCAGGCAACAGGCCCGCACCCAGGACTACAACACACTGCCGGAGGTCCAGGTAAGACAACCTTCCCCTTCCCTAGACTGTGTCCCTTGGGCCCCTCCTGACGAATTTGCGGCAGAGGTGATCACTGACCCTACTCTACAGGTATATAGAGACAAAGTCACCTCTGACCAACCGGGGGCGGAGGGGGAAAGATTTGTATGGGATAGGCAGCTATTATACAGGGAGTCAGACAAGCAGGTAGCTGGGTCAGACCCGATCGTTATGAGACAGCTAGTTGTACCACAGAGGTACCGAGCCGAACTGCTCCGGATAGCGCACGATATTCCGTTATCCGGACATTTGGGGGTCAGTCGTACTAGATATCGGCCGACCCAAAGTTTCTTTTGGCCAGGAATTAGCCAGGGAGTACGCAAATATTGCAGCACCTGTGATACGTGCCAGAGGGTAGGGAAGAGGGGGGACCGGCGGAAAGCAAAGTTACACCCGCTACCTATAATTGAGGAACCGTTCCATAGAATAGCCGTAGATATAGTAGGTCCCCTCCGGAAACCTACCCCCTCTGGCAAGAGGTATATTTTGACGGTGGTGGATTACGCCACTCGCTACCCAGATGCCGTAGCCTTGACAAACATCCACGCAGAAACCGTGGCAGAGGCCCTGATGCAGATTTTCTCCCGGATGGGATTACCCAGGGAGATCAGGGTACTCAATTCACTGCAGAGGTCACCCAGCACCTCTGGAAATTTTGCAAAATCAGACCTATAATCAGTGCCCCCTACCATCCTCAGACCAACGGGCTCTGCGAGCGGTTCAATGGCACCTTAAAACAAATGCTCCGAACCTTTGCTGAGACCCACCGAGACTGGGAACGATTCCTGCCTCACCTCCTCTTTGCTTACCGGGAGGTGCCGCAGGAATCCACAGGATTCTCCCCATTCGAATTGTTGTTCGGGAGGAGAGTAAGGGGACCGCTGGACTTAATTAGGGAGCATTGGGAGGGAGACAGGAGCGCAGACGGCACCCCCATTGTACCATATGTGTTGGCGCTCCGAGATCGCTTGGAAGCTCTAACCAAGACGGTAAAGGAAAACCTCCAGGCGGCTCAGACGCGCCAGCGCACATGGTACGATCGGGGCGCCAGGGACCGTAGCTTCCAGGTTGGGCAGAAAGTTTTAATTTTGAAACCTGTCCGACATGATAAGTTACAGGCCGCCTGGCAGGGCCCTTATAAAGTAGTGGAACAGAGATGTGACACCACTTATATAATTGGCCCCTGCGCAGGGACCGGAGGGCGACGAATGCTCCATGTGAACATGATGAAGCCCTACCAGGAACGCTCAGAAGAGGTGACCGCTATTTGTGCACCCAGCTCTGAAGAGTTTGACAGTCTTCCCCTGCCGGATCTACTGGGGGACGGTCAGCTGTCTGGGGATTTAGGAGAAGTTGTACTGGGGGACCGGCTGAGCCCACAGGAACGTACCGAGGTACAACAGCTGCTAAGAGAGAAGCAGGAGACCTTCTCCAATGTGCCTGGGTACACTCCTCTGGCCACTCACAGAGTAGAAACCCCAGGGCAACTACCCATGCGCCAGACCCCGTACCGCATCCCTGAAGCGGTGCGAGAGAATATGCGTAAGGAGATCGACGAGATGCTCCAGCTGGGGGTGATTGAGCCCTCAGACAGCCCATGGGCATCTCCGGTAGTCCTCGTACCAAAGCGGGACGGTACAACCCGCTTCTGCGTAGACTACCGGAGGTTGAATGAAAAGACTGTATCAGACGCTTATCCGATGCCCAGGATAGATGAACTGCTAGACCGGATGGCCAGAGGCCAATACCTCACTACTATTGATCTGTGTAAGGGGTACTGGCAGATACCCCTGGCTCCGGACGCCATCCCTAAGTCAGCCTTTGTCACCCCATTCGGCCTATACCACTTTAAGGTTATGCCATTTGGGATGAAAAACGCTCCGGCTACGTTCCAGCGGATGGTGGACCGACTTCTAGATGGGTTCCAGGACTACACCTGTGCCTACCTCGACGATATTGCAATTTTTAGCAATACCTGGCAGGAGCACTTAACCCATATAGGAGCGGTTCTAGACAGGATTAGGGAGGCCGGTTTGACGTTGAAACCGGCCAAATGCAGTATAGGAATGGCCGAGGTGCAGTACCTGGGCCATCGAGTGGGTTGTGGGAAACAGAAGCCAGAACCAGCCAAAGTAGAGGCTGTAGCCCAATGGCCTACCCCTAGGACTAAGACTCAGGTGTTGGCATTTCTAGGGACCGCAGGATATTACAGAAAGTTTGTCCCCAATTATAGCGCCCTGGCCAAACCCCTTACTGACCTGACCCGTAAGAACCTTCCCCGCCAAGTAACCTGGACCCCGGAGTGTGAGCAGGCCTTCCAACATCTGAAAAATGCACTTATTAATGGCCCTGTCTTGGCAGCTCCCAATCCAACTAAACGTTTTCTTGTTCACACAGACGCTTCTATGTTTGGATTGGGGGCAGTGCTGAGCCAAGTTGAGGCCGATGGCGGAGAACACCCCGTGGCTTACATCAGTCGCAAACTGTTACCCAGAGAAGTAAGCTACGCCGCCATCGAGAAGGAATGCCTGGCTGTGGTGTGGGCCCTAAAGAAGTTACAGCCGTATTTATATGGACAGGCCTTTTCCCTGCTCACGGATCACAACCCGTTAGTATGGCTGAACCGGGTGGCTGGGGACAATGCCAGGCTGCTGCGCTGGAGTTTGGCGCTGCAGCCTTTTGACTTTAATATTCAGTACCGCCCGGGCAAACAAAATGGAAACGCTGACGGGTTGTCGAGACAAACTGATTTGGAGAAATGATCCGTGAGCACCCCGGACATCCCCAAGCCGATCCGTGCTGGATCAGACTGTGTATGCCGGCTTGTGGGCAAGGGGGAGCAGTGTAGCGGATTGTATTTAGCCTGGCCTGTTTGGATCATGTAGGACGACATTCGGTTGATTGTATGGCTATGTATTGTAAACTGTAATGTTTACTGTGTTGGATGCATTGCTTTTCTGTGCCTCCTCCCTTCCCCCTTTATTTTTCCTGTCCCATTCTTTTCCCAGCAGGGTGTGGTCTCAGGGACACTGGGAGACCAGTAATCTAGCTGCTCTGTCCCTCCTCCATCTCCCATCAGCCCTTGCTATTGTCTGTCCCCACCCTTCCTTGTACCATGGTCATCTATGTGCCCCATTGTATGTAAATAAGGCTGTTGGGGGGTTTAAAGTGTGTGCCATGTCCAAATAAAGTTAGTTCTGCTCCTGATGCTGTGTGTCGTCCAGTCATTGGGATTGCTGTTGGGATATTATTGGACTATTTTGCCTGCTGGAATTACTACCCTAGGATTTATGATACTTGTTCCTGAGCCTCACTGGGATCTTAGGTGGAGATTGGCTGTGGAATATCAGCTCTCCGCTACATCCGGGCATGGGTATTATTACGGGATACATGCTGGTGTAAGGCGGGGACCGCACACCGGTAAAAATAGTGGTGGCTGGGGACTAAATAACGAGGGACCGCTACTTCCATGAGGCTGTGGGAAGCTTCAGTGTCAACAAGCCTAAATGGCAACATTTCCAGGGCCAGCAATTTGGAAAGGTGTGCATTTAGCGCTATGGCCTGTGGGTGGGTGGCTGGGTATTTGCACTTTCATTCAAAGGCCTGGGGTATGGACATATTTACGCTACGCTGGGACACAGAAGTGGATGTGCTAGCTGATGGTGCTTGCGAAGGTCCAGGTGCAGAGTGGGAGGCATCCGGGCCTGCGTCTTGGACAGGGGATTGGCCAGCATGTAACACAGGGGAAGAGGAGGCCCAGTAGACACTGATTGTGGACCCAGGCTTTTATGCCATGTGGCGGATCATGCTGGTGGTGGTGAGGTTGCTAGTGTTCATGCCCTTGCTCATTTTGGTACGGCACAGGTTGCAAATTCTTTTATCGTCCACACTTTCCTCAAAAAAGCGGCAGACTGCTGAACACCTACCCCTTGGCAAGGGAGATTGCCGCAAAAGGGTGCTCCGGGGAACAGTTGCGAGTGGGCTGCCTTCTCCCTTTTGCCACCCCAATGTCTTTTCCAGCCTGTTGCGTTGCTACTGATCCCTTCCCCTCTGGACTGCTGTCCTCGCTCGGCTCGCCACCTTCCCAGGTTGGGTCAGATGAAAGGAGCCCCTGGTTTGTCTGTGGGTGAATCACCGGCCGGACAACCACTGAAGACCAATACACGTTGATAGGTATAAAATGGTTGCTTCTTTATTTTGACATCGTAGAAAATTTATAGCTTCAAACCACAAAATTAGCATATACCTCCCCTAAGTTTAATCCAATCAGGTAACGAATTGATCAATTTCATCTTTATACAGCCAAAGTAAAAAAAGTCATGAAAATTTCCTAGAAACAAGGTACATATGTGACGCATTTATAATTCTTAGAATTTAGATATCTAACCACCATGTTTGTCAACCTTCGCTCTGTTCAAATATTTCGCGGAATCATCCTTGTTTATTTTGTACCAACATTTACCTGATAGAACGTCCTTCACTTTATCTAAACCCAAGGTGAACGTCAATATACAAACCCATATTGCAGTAAGTGTAAAATATATGTCTAATGCACATGTTAGATATATGCGTACAAAGGTATATATGAGTATATATGTTTCTGCAGTTATGATGTCATGCATTCAGCAATTCTCTCTCCAGGTACCTTCTTCATAAATGTGGCATTCTTTTGCAAAGCATGCATATCTCTTTCTAGCCATGTGGTTTTGAGCTTCAGACAGCCACTTCCTGCTAGCTTGTGTTACTAGACTTGTTGTTATAAGAATATAAAATATTTCCTGTAAAGAAGAACTCTGTATACATTAATACAAGCATATAAGGCTGAATTAATACATATATGTGAACGTGTGTGGATACAGACATAATTTCCTTACAATCCCCTCTTTGATCATATGGAATTCCCATTCCATATGATCACTCCTTATACCACACACCATTTTCATTCTCTGAATCATCTGCTTACTAAATGGTTCAGGAAAGTTTTGATCTTTCAAGTCCTCAGTCTCTAGTTCATTGGTATACTCCCTGAACATGAATTCTTCCTCATACAAGTCCTGCATAGTCTTTGGATCCTCTGGACAAAGTGGTTTAGGATAGCCTCTTAGCCATCGCTCATATCTACTTTGCAGGCTTGGGGGTATGATCAAAGTAATTTCCTTTGAAGGCATCTTGTCCAAAAGACTCATGCTTGTCCGGGGAATTCCTTCAGGACTCCTTCTGGTGTCTTCTTGAGCCGGCTGGCGTGTATCCACTGTGGACTCTGGTCAGTAAGGACAGCCGTTCGAGCAACTCTCAGAACCTCAAATGGACCTTGGTATATTGGACCAGTCTTGTGGCGGGCAGCCAGTTGTTTCACCAGAACTTTGTCTCCAGGCAAGAATGGATGAGTTGGGTCTGTGGAAAGAGGAGGAAAGGTGACAGCAACCTTATCATGATTTTCCGAGAGTATACCTACCAAATGTTTCACGTACTGCTCCTGCAAGGCAAAAATGTTACTGTCAATATCTGGTTCCTCACGGGTATTAGGGGGTCTACCGAATAACACTTCATAAGGTGACAACCCTGTCTGTTTGTTTGGTGTCGTTCTTATTTGGTAGAGAATGGCGGGTAGAAATTTCAGCCAATCCTTCAATGTTCCTGAAGTAGCCTTTTTTAACCTATCCTTAATGGTTCGGTTCATTCTTTCCACGACTCCTGCACTTTGTGGGTGATAGACTATATTGAGCTTCCACTGGAAACCCAGAATCTTCGTCAGTTCTTGTATTAGTTTGGACTGGAAAGCAGGTCCCTGATCTGAATGAATTACCCGAGGGAGTCCATACACTGAAATCCATTGATTTATCAATGCCCTAGCTGTCACACCAGCTGTTTCTCCTGAAGTAGGTACGGCTACACACCATCCGGAGAACCTACAGACTATTACAAGGAGATATCTTATATTCCCGGGTTGCTTTGGCATGTGTGTGTAATCTATCTGCAAATCTTGCAGAGGGCCTGTAGGGGGTGGAAGATTCCCATGTCTTCCGTGTGCTTTTCCTTGAACATTATTCTGTGCACAAGTCATGCATGAGTCGACCAGATCGTCTATCAATCTCTGCAATTGGTGTGTACAGAACAGTGACTTGTAATGTTCTGATATGTATTGTTTTCCCAAATGTCCAGGACCATGAAGATAGGATATTAGGAGCGGTGCTGATGCAGTGGGAACCCCCAATATCCGATCTTTTGTCCACATACCTGTACCTGTCATCTGCAGTCCCTGAGATTTCCAGTACTTGATGTCCTCACTGGTAGACTGCTTCTGAAGTTGATATACTACGGACACCCAGTTTTCACTTTCAAAATCTGTCATGAATAATAACTTGCTTTCCCTTCTCGTGTCTCTCTTGGCTGCCATTTTCGCTGCTCTGTCTGCTAAGTTGTTTCCCATAGCTTGATAATCTCCTTTTGTAGAGTGTCCTTTCACTTTTATCACACTTATAGCTTCTGGCAACTGAATTGCATGTAGCAAGTGATCTATGTATTTCTGGTTCGCTATCTGCTTCCCATCTGCTGAGATATATCCCCTATTTTTCCATATTAATGCATAATCATGCACTGTTCCAAATGCATAGCTACTGTCAGTATAAATATTCACTTTGTGTCCTGCGAATATTTCACAGGCTCTTGTGAGCGCTACCAGCTCAGCTTGTTATGCCGACGTTGTGACAATTGGCTCAGCTTCTATCACTTGATTTGGGAGCATGACCACAGCGTAACCTGTTTTATATGTCCTGTCATCTGGTCTTGTGCATGATCCATCCACAAAAACATCTATACTGTCAGTCTGTGGCGTGTCCTTTAAATCCTTCCTAGGTGTTGTGCATGACAAGATCACTTCATCACATCTGTGTTCAGGTGTTGGGTCTACTTGTTCGTCAGAACCTTCACACTTAAGTCTCAAAAGTGTATGCAAAAATCTTATCACTGGTGAGGTGTCTGGACATGTCTTTATCACCAGGTTTGCCGTACTGAGTAATATGGTCTCATATCCGGACAGTCTCTGAGCTGTCATGTGTTGTGTGGTCATGTTTTGAAGGAGGGACAAAACTGTATGAGTGGTGAAAAGTTCCATTACATTTCCATGGACTATCTTAGTAGCATCTTTTACTGACATGGCCGCGGCTGCTAATGCTTGGAGACAGTGAGGCATTCCAAGAACTACAGGAGGCAATTTTCTCGATAGGTATGAAACTGGCCTGTTTCTTCCCCCGTGTGTCGGTGTCAAAACCGCTGCATAGGTTTCTCCTGATACCACACAGTATAATTGGAATGGCTTTCCATAATCTGCCAGGGCCAAGGCTGGGGCTTGGGTCAGGGACCGAATCAATCTCTCAAAGGCTTCTACCCTGTCCTCTGTCCACTCCACTACCTTTGGTGCTTCTGTGAGTGTAGTTTTTCTTAGGATTGAATCCCAGTGGGAGCAATCAGGAATCCACTGCCTACAATACACTATTGACCCTAGAAAGGACAGCATTGTAGCTTTGTCCCCTGGCCTGCTTAGGGAGGTCACTGCCTTGACTCTAGCGGGTGAGATCTTTCTCTCTCCTGCCTCTATTATGCACCCCAGATACTCTACCTGGGTACTTGCATATTGGATTTTCTTCTTCGAGGCCAGGTGTCCTTTGCTTGCCAAGTGATCTAATAAACTCTGTGAATCTATTTCGCAGGCTTCTAACTCCGAATTGGAGAGTAAAAGGTCATCTGTGTACTGTATTAAGGTGGATCCCCTCTTTGGTTCCCAATCTTCCAATGCAGCCTTTAACACAATAGAAAAGGCTGCTGGACTATCCCCAAAACCTTGTGGAAGACGTGTCCAAGTCACCTGACCATCATCAGCCCACTGAAAAGCAAAGACTTTGTGCATCCCAAGCCACTGGTATGGAAAAGAACGCATTACTGAGGTCAACTACAGTGTAGTATTTGGATCCCGCAGGAATGGCCCCAAACACAGCTGTAAGGTCTGCCACCAAGGGGGGAAGTGGGATAATTGCCTTGTTTACCTTCCTTAGATCCTGTACCAATCTCCATGTGCCATTTTTTTTTTTACGGGATTTATCGGCGTATTCCAGGGACTGACAATTTTCCTAAGAATTCCCATCTGCAAGTATTTCTCAATTTGCGGCCTTATACCCTCTAACTTTTCCTCACTCAATGGGTATTGTTTCTGAAAGGTTGGCATAACCCCCTCCTTCAAACAGGGCCGGTAGGGCTCACAGTTAATCGTTCCTACTGAATCTTTACATTTAGCCCAAATTGGATGATTTTCCAGGGACATTGGTATGCTTAAAAAGAACCCATTCATGTCACGTCTTTTTGGGTTTGTCAGGTCACATTTCATTGAGGTCGCTGTCAGTCTTCCCTTTCTGTCAAAAACTAATGAAATCTGTAATGCTGCCATTAGATCCCTTCCTAATAGGCAAGCGGGGCATTCTAGCAATACTGCAAAAGACATGTGCATCACTAGTTCCCCCGTAAGAGTACAAACCGGGAGCGGTGCTGTCACCTTAAGTATCACTGTCGTCCCATTGATACCCATAGAACTTCCTTCGGTACATTTGTCATTAATGAAGTCTATTTTGTTTACGCTTGAAGTCGTTGCTCCGGTTTTAAGCAATAAATTAACTGTAATACCATCAATTTGCAGTATTACTTGTGGTAAAACTTGCCAATCAGTTGGAACAAAATGCATAATGAAGGACGGGACTCGTTCTGGGCACCCCTAATAGTGATTGTTCCCCCGTGGGGACGGGTGTTCATGTTCAGACCACCTCTGTATTGATTTGGGAGCCAGAGTCTGGGTCTATGGCTGAGAGTATTATCTGAATATCCTCCATTGTTAATTGGCTCCCTGCAGTATACTTCTGCAGAAACATAGCTGCTGCTCTAGGGTCCTTTTTTGGATTGGGACACATATCCTTCAGTTCTTTCATTAATCCTAAAGGAAGAGGGATATGAACTTCAGTGTCACCTACAGTGATCATGGGGAGCTGTAGTTGTGTGCCTCTATTATCCCCTTCCTCAGGTGTTAGAGCGAGTTTGGAAAATATGTCTGTCAGGGGTTGCATTACTCCAGGTACTCTAGGGGTGGAGGTTGCCAGGGGCCTACCATGTTCTAAACTGTCTGTCCCTATCTGTGTTTCAGTTCTCCTACTGTATTCTTCCTGAGCTCTGGTTTCCCAGTCCTTCCTCACCCTCCTGTACTCTTGTCTTAGTTTTTCTATCTCGCTCAGCAGCTGGTCCTTTTTGTTAGTTACAGCTCTGGTTTTCCCACATTCTCCTCCCAGAATGCCCTTCAATTCATCCATCTGTTCCTCACTAGGGAGGTCAGTATTATCGGGGTTCTCGTGATCATATAATGGGAAAGACATTCTGAAGGGGAAGTTGTTTAATGTAGACTATATCTGTCTTTAGTTTATCCCTCAGTTGGGTCAGCTCCTGTACATAAATGTTCATACTTTTCCTATATTCCTTTCTCCTTTCCTGAGCCTGTTTGACTTGTGGAGCCACATCTGCTTGTTCCATAAGTGCTGCTGCCACTATAACTGCAGTACTCACAAGGGAATCTCTATCCCCCAAATCCGGGTACAGTCCGGTTCTCTTTTGGTTCTCACCAGAAAATAATAATAATTCTGGTGCGGTTGCTTGTTTTGGACAGGGGACCTTATCATAAGGGTCTTGTAGCATGTCCTCCGTAGAGACAGCTGGGAGTGTTGCCTTTTCTGGTTCTAACACCGTCACGTCATATGCCGGTGGTTTATCTGGTAAGGAGGGCAGAATTTCTGACCATGGAACTTCTTCCTCTTTACTCACTGTCCCCCTATCCTGTTTTAAGTATATGTGATGGGTTGGTGGAAATCTCTTCCTATACTCTTTTAATGCTTTCTCCCATTTCTTAAAACATGTTTTCATATAATTTTCATCCCAGGCACCGGCTGGATAATTATATTTCGGGTGAAGCCCCACCATTTTTTTAACCTCCTCCCAGTCCCCTTCATTGCGAGGACCTACATCGCTGATCTGCGTAATACACAGTTGCTGACTGCGGTCACAGATATTTACCCAAAATGGATCAGTTACACTAATCCCACAGGTGCCTGATACAAAATGTAACGGTGTGGGTCTGGTCTCTGGCTCACCATCCAGATCCTTTCCCACGCTGTTACCCATAATGTTTAATGCAATTGACAATAAACTCTATACATATATATATTTTTGAGCAGCAAACAGTGAGGTGGAAATAGCAGCGTAGAAATAGCAGCAATTGAATAGCAGCAAGTAATTGTGTTAGTACTGTTATGTTGAGGATCAATTAAGCCAGCACAATCAGATTTTCCACCAGTACAATATTCTTATAACACGTGTAAAATATCTAATATGGGCAACACCATTTATGAATTTAATAGACTGCAGTAATCAATGTCACCTTCCAAGTTCTAACCGTACAGTTATGTTCTTTAAACAATTCACTCCACAGACAATCCTAGTGAGTTAGAAACCAACATCTGCATTGAGATGTATGCGTTTCCCTCACTTTTTCCTTTACATATATTCCAGGTACCTTGTTTCCTTGTTTCACATAAATCCAGAGTTATCCTTTAACTCATTCACATATATCCGGAGTTATCCTGTAACTCAACAAACCGTCAAATGAGACTAATTCCCACTTGAAAAATCCCTGCCAACGTCCGAAGAGACTAGTTCTACATTCGGAAAATTCCCTGCCATCAATATGATGTATGTTCCTGGAACAACATCCCCTGCCAACCACTGTGCCTATAGGAGACGCCGCTCCTATCAGGATACGCAGAACACTGAGTGGGAAC
The DNA here is from genome assembly GCF_014858855.1 of Bufo gargarizans. NCBI lineage: Eukaryota > Metazoa > Chordata > Amphibia > Anura > Bufonidae > Bufo > Bufo gargarizans. The sequence continues at coordinate 534,292,957 of NC_058082.1, read as the reverse complement.
ACTAGTCCGCACCACTAAAACTAAAGGGAAACACCTGGGAGAGGACAGACAATACTGATGAAACATATAATCCCAGGTGGGCGACAACAGCAGACAACAAAAGACCAACAGGGATCCGGAGGGTAATGCTCTGGTACGACAACCATGAATAGCAGCTACACAGCTCCAGTGGGTCAGTATAGAAGTCCAGGCAGGAAGCTCTATATCTGGCAACCAGAGAAGTGGGAGAGGGGAATATAAAGAGGTTGGTAGTGCCAGACAAGAAACAGCTGAGGAGAAGAAGCTACGGATCCCTGAGTGAGACAAAAAGGATTGCAAGGCAAACACAGAAAGCTACCATTAAGTAACAGCGTGATCTTTAGACATAGAGCGCGCAGCCACCCGCTGCGACCTCCTGACCCCGGGTATAATGGTGTCAGACATGGCTCTTGACACCCTCGTGACAGTACCCCCCTTTCCACGAGGGGCCTCCGGACACTCAGGACCAGGTCTCTCAGGATGAGAGGCATGAAAAGCCCAAACTAACCTGTTGGCGTTTACCTCTGACGCTGGAACCCACATTTTTTCCTTGGGACCGTAACCCCTCCAATGCACCAGATATTGAAGAGAGCGGCGGACCTGACAAGAATCAACAATTTTGGATATTTGAAACTCTAGATTACCATCAACAATAACAGGAGGGGGTGGCAGCGGTGACGGTTCTAGAGGTGGAACATACTTTTTGAGTAACGACTTATGTAAGACGTTATGGATTTTAAAAGTTTGAGGTAGCTCCAGTCGAAAAGCCACAGGGTTAATGATGGCTACTATTTTGTAAGGACTAATGAACCTAAGACCCAGTTTCAATAGAGGGAACCTTTAACTTAATATTCCTAGTAGATAACCACACATAGTCATTTACTCCTAGGTCTAGACCTGGCGACGGTTTCTTATCAGCCACACATTTATATTTACCTCCCATATTTTTCTTTGAAAGTACAGAATTGGGGATGAAAACCGTATGCACCAAGAAATGGTGACTTGCCAGTGGATTCCTGACGGCGATTATTTATAGCAAACTCAGCTAACAGTAAATATGATGACCACACCTCTTGGTTTTCAGACACAAAACACCTTAGGTATGTCTCAAGGTTTTGGTTGGTATGCTCAGTCTATCCATTCGACTAAAGATGGAAAGCTAAGGAAAAGGACAAGTGTACCCCCAAACGGGAACAAAAAGCTTTCCAAAACTTAGAAAATAACTGGTTTCCCCGATCCGAAACAACATCGGAAACGACCCCGTGAAGCTTCACGATTTCACTGATGAATACCTGAGCAAGAGTCTTAGCATTAGGTAGTGCGGGTAATGCAATAAAGTGTACCATTTTGCTAAACCTGTCCACTACTATCAAGATAACTGTTTTACCCACAGACAAAAGTAAGTCAGTGATGAAATCCATTGACAGATGTGTCCATGGCCTATTGGGAATGACAAGTGGCAATAAAGACCCTGCAGTACGTGTATGAGAGACTTTAGTGCGTGCACAAGTAGAACAAGTAGACACAAAATACATTACATCCTAACACAACCTTGGCCACCAAAAACGATGAGACAATAGATCCAAGGTTGCTTTACTACCCGGGTGCCCAGCAAGTGCCGAATTATGATATTCCTTTAATAATTTGAGACGCAGGTTTAACGGTACAAACAATTTCTCTGAGGGACAAGAGACTGGGGCGTCCCCCTGGACCTCTAACACCTTCCCCTCCAGAACAGCGTGTACAGCAGAGACAACATATTTTTAATCAAAGTCCCTTTTAAGGACCCTCGGGATATTTATATATATACAACAATGGCCTGCAATAGACCTTGAATCCCTGTAGGGGTCCCTAACCAATTTTATAATTTTTTTATACTTTATTATTATTTGACAATACACACTACAAAAAAAGAAATGAATAATTAAAATTTTCAGTGTCACAGTGTTGCATGGGATTTTGTCGGAGTAGTTTGATTGGCAGTTCTCAAGATGTAATTACGTGCACAGTAGTTTGATAGGAACCCTTAATAGGGTACACCTCATCCCACCATTAAATGTGGGATGATATTGACGCTGGCAGTTATTAGGCAGATTCCTTGGCAGTGGGTGACTACGGAACGCTGATGTGAATATCACTCCTGCCAAACTTTCTTTACTGAGTGGTCCCTATGTACAAGGTTACCAACCAGCTAACAATGTTGCTAATCTCGTGTTTGTAGCTGTTTGTATGCACCACGGAGCTTTCAAGGATTCAACAGTTTTCCTAACCACTATCTGTCCTCCTCTCTAAACTCTGCTGACACTGCACTGCGTCCTCTATTACTGACTTAGTGAGTAGCCGCTACAATCTACATTACTTTAGCCTCACACTTTCCCCTTATCTATTCAGCTGCTAACTGCAGCATATTGTTGGCAGTTTCCCTAACACTGTTCACTGTGTTAAAAGTCGCCCTATACCACCCCTCCCGACATGTTTCGCCACCAGCTGTGGCTTCGTCAGGGGATGCGGGGTATATGAGCGCGCGCGCTTCATAAGACCTTCTTATAAACTTAAACAGATCCCGCCCATCTGACATAGCCATCCCCGGCGACCAATCACAGGTGCCTCCTCCGTCGGCTCCTCCGCTTTCCGGTGAAGTCAATCCACTGACGCAATATCCTATGCGTCTCCCTCTAACTCCTCGTCATCTCCACTTCCTGATAACTACGGCATCAGGTATGAATGGGGAAACACCTACGATCTCCCTGAGATGGATGTATTCGTCACTTGCCTCCACCCCCCTTTTTTGTTTGTAAATACTCCCCCTACCTCCTCGGTCTATTTAACCCGTTCATAACCTCCGTTAATGATCTCCCAGCTGTTATAGTCCATCCTCACTATGTATGAACATATACTATTTACATGCACATAAAATAGCATTTATAATCCAGGATGACTGGCATGAGGCTATAAAATTGATTATATTCTCAATAGTATATAGTAAATCCACCATACTTTACACTGTTCATGGTAAGAGTTATGTCCTTGTATCAAGATTGCCAATAAATGACATATCCACCATACTTTATACCATACAGCGGATGTCCTGGTATAGTCCATCCGCTGCACTTAATATTTTTCCTGAAGATAACACTTTTAGTCAGTTTCTTCTCCATGATGTATATATATATAGGTGGAGCTGAAAACTGAATATATATGGGTGGAGATGGAAACTGGGTTAGTAGAATTGTCCTGTACTAATACGGGTTCGTTTTTCTGGGGGGGGGGGGGGGGGTGGGGGGGGGGAGGGGGGAGAGGGGGATTTGATTTGACTATCCTATGATTATATGGCGGTAATTTCTGTAATTGAACTGAGGTCTATATGAGACATTTCTTCTGATTTAGTATTATTGGTATATAATTTCTTTCACTTTTTATTTATTTTTACTTGTCACCTTTGCGCTATGTTGGATTTAAATGAAGGCCGTATAAGAGAAACCCTCATTTAGGCCACCTGGACTCAGGGTATGCAATCTGTGTATCCATCTAGCCTCTTCCTGTAGGAGTTTTGTATCTAGATTGCCTCTCCTCGGTCCCAAAGTTTTCTTCTCAAGTCCCCAAAATTTGAGGACCTCCAGGTTTCCACCATGGACATAAGTTATATGCCTATATAATGACGTGTCTTTTCCCGTGTTTATGGCACTGATGTGACCAGATATTCTGCGCCTCAATTCCTGTGTGGTCTTGCCCACATATAATTTGGGACAATTACATGAGGCGATATAAATAATACCACTGCTCCGGCAGTTGAAGAACTCTCTGATCACATAATCACGTCCATCTATAGGATTTAGATGGACGTGATTATGTGATCAGAGAGTTCTTCAACTGCCGGAGCAGTGGTATTATTTATATCGCCTCATGTAATTGTCCCAAATTATGGTTACCCATAGCAAATGCTGCACTAGCGGTCTGCTGCAATTGCTGGTGTTGCTAGAGGACCGACGCCTTCAATCCTGCCACCTCCAAAGACAGGTCTTGAAGTTGCTTTGTCAAAGCGGCAATAGGATCCATGCTGGATTCTAAATAGGCAAAAGAAAAATTAAAATAATATTTTTTTTTTTTTTTTTACACAAAATAAGGGCCAGATATAATATCACGACCAGCATGCTGATCACATACATGACGCAAAGGGAGGGAAAAGGGAAGGCCCTGTCCAAGGGAGAGGGAAAGATGGTGACCCCTAACTCACCTTGAGGCTGGCACCTGCCTGCCCTGACGTCCCTAGACAGGTTTTTCACCCGTACGCCGATCACGTGCCTAAACACTGGCTTTCCTTAAGATGAGCCCTAAGTAGTGAATAGGGGAGTGGCAACACTAGTCCACACCACTAACACTAAAGGGAAACACCAGGGAGAGGACAGACAATACAGACAAAACATATAATCCCAGGTGGGCGACAACAGCAGACAACAAAAGACCAACAGGGATACGGAGGGTAATGCTCGGGTACGACAACCAGGAATAACAGCTACACAACTCCAGTGGGTCAGTATAGAAGTCCAGGCAGGAAGCTCTATATCTGGCAACCAGAGAAGTGGGAGAGGGGAATATAAAGAGGTTGGGAGTGCCGGACAAGAAACATCTGAGGAGAAGAAGCTACGGAGTGAGACAAAAAGGATTGCAAGGCAAACACAGAAAGCTACCATTAAGTAACAGCGCAATCTTTAGACATAGAGCACGCAGCCACCCACTGCGACTTCCTGACCCCGGGTATAACAGAGTCAGACGGGGCACTTGACACCCTCGTGACACTCCTCTTCCACTTGCTCACTCTGGTCATCCTCGTGACTTGTTGATGTTGACCTAAGAACCTCACTTATTGACAACTGTGTCTCATCCACATCATCAACCTTTTGAGACACTAATTGCTGTTGACTGATTTGCAACTGTGTCTCATCATCATCATCCACCTCGTGAAACACTAATTGCCATTCTCCACCGTCATCTTTTTCTGACTGTGGATGCTCAAGAGTTTGGGAATCAGTGCACAAGATCTCCTCATGTGCCTCTTCAAGTGGGCTTGGCGAGAGGGCCAAATCAAGGAATGGTGATAAAAAGAGATCCTCGGAGTATCCGAGTGTGGGATCACTTGTTTGCCAAGACTCTCCATGGTGGGAGGAAGTAGGATCAGGGTGAGGATTCTGTTGACCACACTCTAGGCTACTGAGACTGGACTTTGTGGAAGACAGGGTGGTGCTTAACTGACAGGAAGCATTATCTGCTGCAATCCAACCGACCACCTGGTCGCACTGGTGTGACTTTGAGAGTGGTGTCCTGCACTGCCCTGCAAACTGGGACATGAAGCTAGGTATTGTGGATGAGTGTTTCTTGTGCTCTGGCAGCTGGCACACTTTCACCGTGCCCAGGGCCATGGCCTTTGCCTGCACCATCAGTAGCACGGCCACTTACCTGGCCATAACTGATTGCATTAAGCATATTAAATGGTATATATGCTTGCAAGTATGTCACACGTACAGTAGTGCAGGTTTTGTAAGTGTAAGCGCAAATAAATTAAACTGAATGTCACAGATATTTAGGATGCTCAAACGTTATACAGGAGATGTAGTGCAGGTAATGTCCATGTCACCAGCGGCGAAAAAAGTTTGTGCTGAATGCCACTTGGCCCCTAGGAAGTTGGACATGCTCCGGCTGGTGTCAAATAAGCAGTTAGCACAGAAAATGATGGTTCTTTATCAGAATGAACCACATAAATTGTCCACCTAATGCAGCTAAATTTGTCACAGCTGATACTTTCAGTTAGGGAAAATTTTATTCTGGTTCACTATGACAGCTATGACAAATTTTAATTAGATTCCAAGCCACTGTGCAATGCAATGGAATTTGATACCTCGCCATACTATGAACCGACTGGTATTTCGCTTTCAGAATCTATTAGGGTTAAAACCGGATGGACCAAACATGGCTATTGGATTATTTGCCATAAGGGAAAGGAGCCTTAACACTAGTTGTCATATAATATAGTGATGTCATGCCTGTGTCATTGTCTGGTGGTAGTGGACTGTGACACTTTTACCACGCATGCTTTTTGCCGGTGGCAATGTATAGTTTTTAGCATGTTTACACACGTCCCCTTTAAGGTTGTTGTTCCTTTCCCATTTTGGTGAGTTTAGGGTTAAAGTGTGAGCAAGGTGGAGCTGGGTGTGGGCTCTTATAGTATTTGTGCTTTGAGCCTGAGGTTAGCGGGACTTCAGCTTCTTGTGGAGCTGGAGTTATGCTGCCATCCTGGACCTTACCATCTGTCCAGTTTGAGGGCCACCTTGTTGGACATACTGTCATGGTGGGTAGTGGGGGGAAACTCTGCGTTGACCACCTGCTTGCAGAAGTGGGCTCCAGGGTTTCCCGGAGGGGGTACCACTAGTCAGTAGCAGTTGTTTCATCCAGTGGTTTAGAGGCATTACGTTATTCATTCCATCATTATAGAAGTCTATGGGCTTATAAACTGATCCATCCCATATTCTGTTATGCAGGGGAGTGCTCTCCTGCATAACGGAAACAGGACGGATCCGTTATGCAGTCCATAGACTTCTATTATGACGGAATAAATAATGGGATGCCACTAAAGGCATTCCATTATGCATTCTGTCATAAAATTGCGTTATTGTACGTGGTAACGGAATCCATAATGCAATTCTGCTTTTAGAACATGAAATTCGCTCATCTCTAATCTCCATTTAGGCATGTATTATGCCTTGTAACGATCTGTTGAAGTGATAAACCATGGTCTCCCAGTTCAAGGATTCTGTCTTTTTCAGTTTCCAACAAGTGACGATAACTAGCATGCTGACGAACAGGAGGCATCTAACAATTATCTCAGATGATGAGATTCAATTTTAAAGTTTCATGTGGCTAAAAACTTTGCTTTTAATTGTACTTTTATGCCCCCATACTTGCTAAAATTTGGAGCAAGGTGTTTGAAAAACTGGTTATTTGCAGATCTTAGCAGCATCTGCTACTTCCTCAATTTGAATAACTCTATGGCTTGTCTTTTTTGGTGTTGCAGTTTCAATGTTAGAGAGTGTAAACGGTGACATGGAAAAGTAAAAATAATCGACAGATATTCTTTAAAGAAATGTTTAACATAAAAATTTGATTTTAATATTAATTTAACCTATCAAATTAACTATAACATTGAGGTCTATAAATGATGCATAAATATTGGAAGTAGAAATATGGGTAATTTATAAATGTATTCTAAAATACATTTAGATTGCTATCATATTACACAATGCTATTCTTTATATACTAACACATTACGTCTTAAAGCCCAAGATTATTGTAAGTGCTTATAATTATCTTAACCCAGAACACAATTAGAGTAAGAATATTACACTACCATTTTAGAAGTTCATTATGTAAATATATTCACAGTAATAGTGTAATCATAAAAATAGATGAGGGCAAATGAACACCTTCAAAATCAAGTCAGTTTTCACCACATTTTGCAAATCTGACATGTTTCACTTTATGCTGTAATAACTCTGCAATGCTTTTACTTATCCAAGCGATTCTGAGATTGTACTTCATGTTAGTGGTAAATTTGAGTCAATATTGAGTCAATACCTTTATGTATTAAATTTTTTTTAATGGAAATTGATATTTTCAAATTTTTTATTTCTCTGCTTTTAAGATGGATAGTGATAACTAAAAAAATAAATAAATACTTATTACTTAACATTTCCCATATGTCTACTTTATGTTGGCATAATTTTGTAAATGTCATTTTATCTTTTAGGATGTTAAAGGGCTCTGAATTTTAGAAGCAATTTTGATATTTTTAAAGAACAATTCAGTTATGAAGTCATTTTGTGGGGCTTACATATTAGAAATCACCCATAAATGGCTCCTGTTTCAGCCATCAGCTGCAGTCTCAGCACCACCAGTCAGTGCCAGCAGTTTGTGTCAGCCATCTCAGGCACCAGTCACAGTGCCCACAGTCTCAGCATCACCAGTCAGTCCTAGCAGTCAGTGCCAGCTGTATCAGCCACCAGTCACAGTGCCAGTGGTCTCAGCACCACCAGTCAGTGCCAGCCGTATCAGCCACCAGTCACAGTGACAGCAGTCTTAGCACCACCAGTAAGTGCCAAGTGTATTAGCCACCAGTCACAGTGACAGTGGTTTCAGCACTACCAGTTAGTGCCAGCTCTATCAGCCACCAGTCACAGTGCCAGTGGTCTCAGCACCACCATTTAGTGCCAGCCATATTAGCCACAAGTCACAGTGACAGCAGTCTCAGCACCACATGGCACTGCCAGTCGTCTCAGTCTCAGCACCACCAATTTGTGCCAGCCATCTCAGGCACCAGTCACAGTGCCCACAGTCTCAGCACCACCAGTCAGTGCCAGCAATCAGTGCCAGCAGTATCAGCCACCAGTCATAGTGCCAGTGCTCTCAGCACCACCAGTCAGTGCCAGCCATATCAGCCACCAGTCACAGTGCCAGTGCTCTTAGCACCACCAGTCAGTGACAGCTGTATCAGTCACCAGTCACAGTGCAAGTGGTCTCAGCACTACCAGTCAGTGGCAGTCATATCAGCCACCAGTCACAGTGCCTGCAGTCTCAGCCAAAAGTCAGTGCCAGTGACACAAATTACAGCTACATATAAGTCAGTATTACAGTAAGAGAAAATATTATCTATACTAATAAAATCCCTGTGTACGTGCTAGGGGCTGGTGGCCGTGCGTGCGTGCCGATTATAGAAGTGCGCATGCGCAGCGGACGGACACACACACACACAGGCCAATCCAGGTCGCAGAGCCGGGCTCGAGGGCACAGAGGCGGGACAGCAGCGCTCAGGGAGGAGGACGCCGGGAGCCGGGCACAGCGGCTTTCAGAGTTATACTCTTCCCGGAGCACATGGGACAGCGCAGCCGTCAAAGATCTCGGGGAACCGTCCACACTTAGAGCCGGCTATCTTACTCATTATGCCGCACTGCGCCCGCTTCCCCTCACGCGCAGTGCGGCCAGACGCCGCTCCATCGGCACACACTCAACGGACACTACATGTGCAGCATCCTATTGTAATGGCAGCGGGGAGCAGTCACTGTATTGCACCGGCCCCGCTCACTTACTACATGGTGAGGCAGGAGGTCGGGCGGGCGGCCAGGCACTGGTAGCGTACCTCACTAAGTGACGCCCCTGCTCCGCCCACTGCATGTAGTAAGTAAAGAAGTGAAGATCATTATTATTATTACAGTTATTCAAAGTATTACTACTTTGAGCGGGGCCGGTGCATTACAGTGACTGCACCGGGCCACGCTGCCATTACATTCACACTAAACAGTGAAACTGTTATGGGGTTATCTGTGGATGACACATAGCATAAGATGCTTTGTGTCACCCACAGATATCCCCATAACAGTGTTAGCCACAGACCCCAATAAGTGTCACCCACAGACCCCAATAAGTGTCAGTCACAGACCAGCCCCATAATAGTGTCAGCCACAGCGCCCCCATAACAGTGCCATCCAAAGATCCCCCCATACCAGTGCCATCCACAGTTCCCCCATAACAGTGTCATCCACATATCCCCTATAACACTGAAATCCACAGATCCCCCATAACATTGTCATCCACAGATTTCCCATAACAGTGTCATCCACAGATCCCCATAACAGTGTCATCCACAGATCCCCCCATAACTGTGCCATACACAGATCCCTTCCCATAGCAGTGCCATCCAGAGATCCCCCCATAGCAGTGCCATCCACAGATCCCCATAACAGTGTCATCCACAGATCCCCCATAACAGTGCCATCCACAGATCCCCCATAACAGTACCATTCACAGATACCCCCATAACTGTGTCATCCACAGATATCCCCATAACAGTGTCAGCCACAGACCCCAATAAGTGTCACCCACAGACCCCAATAAGTGTCAGTCACAGACCAGCCCCATAACAGTGTCAGCCACAGCGCCCCCATAACAGTGCCATCCAAAGATCCCCCCATACCAGTGCCATCCACAGATCCCCCATAACAGTGTCATCCACATATCCCCTATAACACTGTCATCCACAGATCCCCCATAACAGTGTCATCCACAGATTTCCCATAACAGTGTCATCCACAGATCCCCATAACTGTGTCATCCACAGATCCCCCCATAACCGTGCCATACACAGATCCCTTCCCATAACAGTGCCATCCACAGATCCCCCCATATCAGTGCCATCCACAGATCCCCATAACAGTGTCATCCACAGATCCCCCATAACAGTGCCATCCACAGATCCCCCATAACAGTACCATTCACAGATACCCCCATAACAGTGTCATCCACAGATACCCCATAACAGTGTCAGCCACAGACCCCAATAAGTGTCAGCCACAGACCCCAATAAGTGTCAGCCACAGACCAGCCCCATAACAGTGCCATCCACAGATCCCCAATAACAGTATCATCCACATATCCCCTATAACAGTGCCATCCACAGATCCCCCCATAACAGTGCCATCCACAGATCCCACCATAACACTGCCATCTACAGATCCACATAACAGTGCCATCCAAAAAAAACAACAACAGTGCCATCCACAGATCCCCCCATAACAGTGTCAATCACAGATCCCCCATAACAGTGCCATCCACATATCCCCCCATAACAGTGCCATCCACAGATACCCCCATAACAGTGTCATCCACAGATACCCCTATAACAGTGTCAGCCACAGACCCCAATAAGTGTCAGCCACAGACCCAAATAAGTGTCAGCCACAGACCATCCCCATAACAGTGTCATCCACATAAACCCCATAACAGTGCCATCCATAGATCCCCCATAACAGTACCATTCACAGATACCCCCATAACAGTGTCATCCACAGATACCCCCATAACAGTGTCAGCCACAGACCTCAATAAGTGTCAGCCACAGACCCCAATAAGTGTCAGCCACAGACCAGCCCCATAACAGTGCCATCCACAGATCCCCAATAACAGTATCATCCACAGATCCCCTATAACAGTGCCGTCCACAAATATCCCCATAACAGTGCCATCCACAGATCCCACCATAACAGTGCCATCCACAGATCCCCCATAACAGTGACGTCCACAGATCCCCCATAATAGTGTAATCCACAGATCCCCATAACAGTGTCATCCACAGATCCCCCATAACAGTGTCATCCACAGATCCCCCATAACAGTGCCATCCACATATCCCCCATAACAGTGCCATCCAAAGATCCCCCATAACAGTATCATCCACAGATCCCCTATAACAGAGCCATCCACAGATACCCCATAACAGTGCCATCCACAGAACCCAAAATAACAGTTTCATCCACAGATCTAAAGCCCACACTCCGGGAAGATATAAGTGAGGGACATGAACATGTGGAGTCACTGTGGGTAGAGATACATGGCGCTAAAAACAATAATAAATTACTAATAGGAGTTTACTATAAACCACCTAATATACCAGAGTCCACAGAAAATCTACTACTAAACGAGATAGATGAGGCGGCAAATCATAATGAGGTGGTTATTATGGGGGACTTCAACTACCCAGATATAGACTGGGAAACTGAAACTTGTATATCTCATAAAGGAAACAGGTTCTTGGCAATAACCAAAGACAATTACCTCTCCCAACTGGTTCAGGACCCGACTAGAGGGACGGCCATACTGGACTTAGTATTAACCAATAGGCCTGACAGAACAACAGACGTGCAGGTTGGGAGACACCTGGGAAATAGTGACCACAAAGTAATAACCTTCCAATTATCATTCAAAAGAGCGTTTCTACAGGGAGGAACAAAAATACCAAACTTCAAAAAAGCGAAATTTAGCCAACTAAGAGAGACCATAGGTTTAACTAAATGGGATCAAGTCCTCACAAATAAAATACAGCCACAAAATGGAATATCTTTAAAAGCATCCTAAAATCTCATTTTGAGAGGTACATACCATATGGGAATAAAAGGTTAAGGAACAAAAAGAAACCAATGTGGATAAACAGAACTGTAAAGAAAGCAATAAATGACAAAAAGAAAGCATATAAAACACTAAAACAGGAAGGTAGCACGGAAGCACTGAAAAACTATAAGGAAAAAAATAGAACATGTAAAAAACAAATAAAAGCGGCCAAACTAGAGACTGAGAGATTAATTGCCAAAGAGAGTAAAACTAACCCTAAAATGTTCAATTATATAAATGTTAAAAAGTACAAATCTGAAGGTTTCGGCCCGTTAAAGAGTAATCACGGGGGAGTCGCAGAGAGCGACGAGGAGAAAGCAAAACTGTTAAATATTTTTTTCTCCAATGTATTCACTGAGGAAAATAAATTGTCAGATGACATGCCGAATGTTGAAATAAATTCCCCATTAAAAGTGTCCTGTCTGACCCAGGAAGAAGTGCAACAGCGACTCAAAAAGATTAAAATAGACAAATCGCCAGGACCTAAGGGAATTAAGTATCATCCACAGATCCCCCCATAACACTGTCATCCACAGATCCCCTATAACACTGTCATCCACAGATCCCCCCATAACAGTGTCATCCACAGATCCCCCCATAACAGTGTCATCCACAGTTCCCCCATAACAGTGTCATCCACAGATCCCCCCATGACAGTGTCATCCACAGATCCCCCCATAACAGTGCCATCCACAGATCCCCCATAACAGTATCATCCACAGATCCCCCATAACAGTGTCATCCACAGATCCCCCATAACAGTGTGATACACAGATCCCCCATAACAGTGTCATCCACAGATCCCCCATAACAGTGCCATCCACAGATCCTCCCATAACAGTGCCATCCACAGATCCTCCATAACAGTGCCATCCACAGATCACCCTTAACAGTGCCATCCACAGATCCCCCATAACAGTGCCATCCACAGATCCCCCATAACAGTACCATTCACAGATACCCCCATAACAGTGCCATCCACAGAGCCCCCCATAACAGTGCCATCCACAGATACCACCATAACAGTGCCATCCACAGATCCCCACATAACAGCACCATTCACAGATACCCCCCATAACAGTGTGCCATCCACAGATCCCCCATAACAGTGTCATCCACAGATCTTCCCATAACAGTACCATTCACAGATCCCCCCATAACAGTACCATTTACAGATCCCCCATAACAGTGTGATCCACAGATCCCCCATAACAATGTGATCCACAGATCCCCCATCACAGTGCCAGCACTACTGTTCTAGCACCCGTTATTGTAACAGGCTTAATGTCTAGTCTTAATAAACCTATATGGACAGAAATTTTCTTTCTAAGACAAATTCTTTAGGCCAGACACACACAAGCGAGTTCAATGTGAGAAACTCGCTGCTTGTGTCAGTATGGGTTCTCATTCTGAACTCTGCTCCTCTGACAGGATCGTGCAGCATTATAATGATTACGGATGAGCAAATTGAGCTTCGGATACAAGATCTGAAGTCGATTTGCTTGAAACTTCATTTTAATGCATTACGGAGATCTGAGGTACCAGCCAGTACCAAAGCCGACATTGGACTCCTGTTTTTAAATGGTTTTCAATTTTAAAAATCAAATGATTTCAACTTGCCGGAGTGCATACATTTGAATACTGTAAGGAGACGAATGTCCGTACAGTATTCCAACCAAATTTTGATCGTAGTGGCTTCATATCTAGAATGGTGATGGGTGCACGGCCCGCTGGGAAAAGCCAATCCCACAACAATAAGTAGGAAAAAGGCAGCACTCCAAAGAAATAAAATTTTAAAAAATCTCTTTATTCACCTCAGTGGCAATGGCGACGTTTCGGCTCTGCACTAGAGCCTTTCTCAAGCAAAGTAACAGGACATAGTGAACAATATATATATACACCCACAACTGATTAGATCATGTCATGTGACAGTAACATAATTAGTGAATTAACTGCTTAGTGTGAATAAAAAAGATTTAAAAAAATGTCCTAATCACAAAACTTGCATGATAGTGAGAATAAAAAACTATTCCAGCTATTTCAAACATTATTGATGAAGTTGCACATAACATATGTATACAACGTGTAGATTTCATTTAATTAAATAGCTTCCAAAACATCATGTTCTTATATAGACCAAGTGCTGAAATGGTTAAAAAAGTGACGTGTGCAATTGATCAGTGATGCCGATGAAGAGTAACATGACAACCAGGAAAACACTGACCCAATGAACCGCAATCCCGCACCTGTAGCAATATTGGCTTTGGCGTGTACTCGAACTTACTGCGCATGCCCCGGTTTGCGTATGAAACCTATACGTCATTATGACGAAGGAGGATCTCATGGAGTGTGTGCAGATCGATCTCTCACATCAAGCGGCCATCTTGAAAGAGGTCAAATGACCACACGAATCACAGTACATTGACTGGATTATCACGTACCTCCAGATCTCATACAACAGGCCTTTCTCATTTATATTTGAATACATACAGGCTATGTAATACCGGATCACAGCGAAAAAACTAATGTTCACTCTCAAGCGAACAATTTGTCGCATAACACAGGGAAAGTTGTGTGGATACCTGCATGCCGCATCAATTACCGTTATCCCAGTGTATCCTTGCAAAGCCCAGGAGGGATCTCCTCCATACCATGCATCATACCATAAAGAGATAAGTCACTAAGATCCATTCATATCATATTTACACAATCCGGGAACATACAATATATTACAACACATGTATATCATATATGTAAGGAGGTCGCAGGGGCATCAGACCAGTGTATAGTTCTGATCTCATCATGTCAATCTTCATCGGCATATCTGGATAGAAACATCTGGATAAAAATCCCTGCTGCAATTACTTGAGTTTCAGGACTCTTTGAATGGTATCGATGATACTCTACAGTTCACACTTGTGCACTCCCAGAAAGAGATACAGTTTTTGGACACTAGGGTTATCTTATCTGATGGCATATTATACACAGAAGTATATACAAAACCAACTGATAAAAACTCTCTTCAAGAGTATAATAGTAACCACCCGAGATTCTTTACCCCTATTCACAATTTGTTAGGGCACAGTGGATTCCCCCAGATCCAGAGGTGCTTGACAACACCTTGAATGTGATGGTGGGCAAATTTTTGGATCAAGGTTATCCATTTAAACTTTTGAAGCAACAAAGGGACAGAATCCATTACAGAGAAAATATAACAACTTCTAAAAAACTGATTTGTGCCAACACTAAGAGAATACCATTTATCTCTACATATACGGAATACAGTATAGATATTTCCAAAATTATCAAAAAACATTGGAATATATTAAAGGGTTGTCACAAATCTGTTATTGAATTTCAGTCACCACCAATGATATAATATCGTAGAACAAAAAGTTTGCGTGACCAACTTGTAAGAGCTGATGATGTTGGCCCAAGTAGAATGTTGAAACAAACCCCAATAACTCCGGCCGGACTTGGTTGTTTCCCATGTCCTGGTTGTGTAAATCGCCGCTATATAGTAAAAGTAAAAAGCTTTTTGCATCCTCATACAGGGGTACAATATCCAATACGGTTCCACTTAACTTGTAATTCAAGTTATGTTGTGTATGTCCTTATCTGTCCATGTAAACCAGGGGTGGCCAACCCGCGGCTCGCGAGCCGCATGCGGCTCCTCGGACCTTCACTTGCGGCTCTCAGAGGACCGCGGTCTCATCTACATATGCGGCTCGCAGGGGAGCGGGCCAGGGATATCGCCGGTTTTAAAAATATTAGCAGCACGGGAGAAGGAAGAAGAAAGCAGTCCCCTCCTCCTCCCTGTGCTGCTGCCGCTGCCACCAATGAGAATTAAGAGGGGAAGAGGAGGGGAGGGGCTGTTTCCACTGGGGAACGCAGCATAGAGGCCAGGTGTCGGCTATGAGATTCTGCCGGCACCCGGCCCCTGTATCTGTATTAAAGGTTTTCATTGGTGGCGTAGTGCCCATCCCCCTTAATACCATGCAGGCCCGCGCTCTGACCTGCATGTCAGGTCACTATGGAGAGGTCGCCACAGCCTTCAGAGCAGCGGCAGCAGAGGTAGGATAAGCCACAGTTTTATTTTATTAAAGTACTGATCTGGGGGTCTTATCTGACATGGGGGTAGTATGAGCTCAGATAAGACCCCCAAATCCTCATCAGACCCACAAAATAAGCCTCTCCAGTGCTCACATAAGACACTAAATATCAGACACCCCATGCTCACATCTCCCCTATGTCAAATCACCCCTGAGCATGGGGCCGTCATCTGAGCATGGGGCCGTCATCTGAGCATGGGCGCGTCATCTGAGCATGGGCGCGTCATCTGAGCATGGGCGCGTCATCTGAGCATGGGCGCGTCATCTGAGCATGGGGCCGTCATCTGAGCATGGGGCCGTCATCTGAGCATGGGGCCGTCATCTGAGCATGGGGCCATCATCTGAGCATGGGCGCGTCATCTGAGCATGGGCGCGTCATCTGAGCATGGGCGCGTCATCTGAGCATGGGGCCGTCATCTGAGCATGGGGCGGTCATCTGAGCATAAGGCGGTCATCTGAGCATAAGGCGGTCATCTGAGCATGGGCGGTCATCTGAGCATGGGCGGTCATCTGAGCATGGGCGGTCATCTGAGAAATCTTGAAACACATTGTGAAAAACAAAGATTGCCAGAAGTCTCACTAAAGCTGTCTACATTACAGGTAGGAAAGGTGGTTTAAATGCACTTTTAAATGTTTGATAACTCAATTGCAGTAATACTGTCGTGTGCACGCATATTTGTGTAAACGGATAGCTCGTGGCTCCTGGCAGTCATAAGATTTTTTTTTTGGCTCTTTGTGTCTGTAAGGTTGGCCACCCCTGATGTAAACTATTGTACGTGGGGGAAACCTCCGCGGACCTGAAAACACGCCTCAATAACCACAGATTATCCATTAGTAAGAAGCGCTCTGACCTGCCGGTCTCAAAGCATTTTCTTGAAATGAAACATATTAAAAGTTATTCAATTGATCATGTACCTATGTCAAGATGAGGGGGTAATAGATCCACTCTGTTGAAGAAAAAAGAACTAGAGTGGATCTATGTACTCAATTCTCTCAAACCAAGGGGTCTCAATGTAGAATCCAATGTATGATTGGTTAAATAGGATTTTATTGCAACAGGAGGCTCACATTGTGCATTAACTTTCTTTACTACTCCCATTAGCAGCAAGAATAACTATTACAACTAGTGAAAATAATTTTTTCAAGACAGGTATTGGATATGTAAATTAGGTAGTCCAGGTAGCCAATCAGAGACCTCCCTAATGTATATAAGGTGCTGTTGCTGTAGATTCTGCCTCTTTCTTGCTGCTCCCTCAGAGAAAGATATGTATTTTCAATAGTAGCTTATTACGATTATAAGTTATTGTATTTAGAGCAAATTATAAGTCTTTTGCATTATTTTACCAGGACTGAGGTCCGGTATTGACACCATTAACAACGGCGCGTGTCCCCCGTTCAGCGGTGCGCATTGTATGCCGCCATTCATTATAATATTAATGAGGTGTTTCTTCTCCCTCCCTCCCATCTTCTATTTCGGCCCATAACACTATTTCCAACCCCCAATACCTCTTAACGTGCCTCCGTCTCGTCCCCGGTCTCTGAACTCCTTCTCCTGCATTCAGCGCCGAAATCCCGTTTATCGCGAGATTTCGAGCGCTCCGGTCTTGTGACTGTGAGGTGATTGCGCGCGCTTTTCAAATTACCTCAGAGCGGCCAGTCACCTCACTGTACACAGTACATGCCAACAGTTTTCTCCCAGATTATTAAAACAGATAATACACTTCATAACTAATTGTGAGTATACCCACACATTACACCACATTTACTTAAAAAATTTTACACTTGCATACACTCAGGTAATTTATACTGGTCTGTATGTATTATACGGATTTAGTGTTTTCCTGAATGCATGCATTAGTGTATATATGATTGTATATATATATATATTAATATACACACTTCTATGTATATATATATATATATATATATATATATGTTTATGAATAAAACTCTCATTTAAATCTTTTCCCATTTTTCCCTTTTCTATCCCTTATTTAGCAATATGAACCCCTGTGAAGAACAACCTAACCCCCAACCCACTCAACCAATACCCATTGATTATGAACTACTAATTTCGGATTCCATTCAACAAATGGTTGATCAATCCGTTTCTAAATCGGTATCAGTGGCAATACAATCAGCCATGGTATCTATTCAGGATTCCATCTCCAAATCTCTCTCCTTGGTAGTAAACCAAAGACGGCAAAATTATCCCTCTACTCCAACTGACAATTTCCTCTCAGCGGAAGACTCAGTTACGGAACTTGCCAAAGGTTTTAAAAAATCAGGCAAAGCAACCAAAAAGAGGAGATTTACAGATGACCCTAAACCCCATACCATGGGAAAGGGTCACAATCTCCAAGAATGTCCGCATAAATCTTGCGGTAACGATAACAGTGGCGAAAATCCCCACAAAGGACCCTCCACCCGGGAGGAGATTACCAATAGCCGGGTTATGACAGCCAGTAAGAGGGCTAAGTTTATCTCTTACAAAGAAATATCTTCCTCATCACATTCAGATGATTCTGATTCAGTGTTAAGAGATGAATTACCTTTTTTCTATGAGGATGATTATACCGAGGATCCTGAGGAATCCTCTTCAAATAATCAAATCTCAGAATCCTTGATCCTAGATAGTCAGGGTATCCCCTTTTTCAATCCCGATCAAATAAAACACCCCAGGTCGGGCGAATGGGTTCCCCAACCTCAAATTTCCAAATTTTTGGCACAATGGGTCAATAAATCCCTGGATAGATCCTCCAGGAACAAACTAAAAGCCGAATGTCCCAGGCCTACTTTACCAAAGAAAAAATCCTTAACTCCAGAGTTAGACCCCATAATTTTTAAATATTTCAACAAAACGGGAAAAAATCCCAAAAGAGGTCTGGACAGATCTTTTAAACTATGCCAGGATAAACTTTTAGATTTATTAGGACCCCTCACAAAAATTTTAGACCTATCAGAACAGGCCGTTATTACAGGCGAGCCAGTAGACACATCAGTTCTATGTGGTTGGGCCCAAAGGGCCATCTGTTTTTTCGGAAACATCAACTCCGCCTTGAGTGCGGAAAGAAAAAGAAATATTCTGATGAAATTAGACCCTCAGCTCACCCATTTGGCCAATTCTGACCCCGATGAGTCTGCCGACGGTCTTCTTTTTGGGGATTCCCTCATTAAAGAAATAGGAAAATTTGTGGGAGTATTCTCCTCCCTAGATAAAGCCAAAACCTCCTTGAAAAAAGTAGGTCAACCCAAAATTTTTGGCAGGGCTGGGAAAGGCAGGGGCCGCTTTCCCAGCTGAACTTCACAGTTCAGACAGACCCAGCAGGCTCCCTTCTAATCAGACAGAACTACCACCTTCACACCGCACACCACACCTTTTTTCCCTACCAGAGGACGCCCATGGAGAACCCGAGGCCAACGAGGTTTCCCTAGATCCAGACTCTCATCAGGTAAGCTTTTCTATCCCAAACTATCCCCACTTCCCTCTAGGGGGAAGACTGAAACATTTTTTCCAAATATGGTCCTCTCTGACCTCAGACTTATGGATCCTGAACACTATCTCAGGATACCTGATAGATTTCCAATCTCTCCCCTCACAGAACCACATCCCTCAACCAATACATTTCTCGAATTTAGACCAAGACCTCATAGAGTCAGAGATACGAGATTTGCTCCACAAGGAAGCTATCATTCAAGTACCACACTTATCCCCAGGTTTCATCAGCAACATCTTTCTAGTAAAAAAGAAAGACGGCGGTCACAGACCAGTCATAAACTTGAAAACTCTAAACATTTCGTGACTTACCATCATTTCAAAATGGAGGGAATTCACCTTCTCAGGGATCTCCTACTTCCCCAAGATTGGCTAATAAAAATAGACCTAAAAGACGCTTATCTCACTGTACCCATTCACCATTCACATCAACCTTTCCTACAATTCTATTGGAACAATCAGAAATGGCAATTCACTTGTCTCCCGTTTGGCCTTTCATCAGCCCCCTGGTGCTTCACCAAATTAATGAAACCAGTGATATCTTCACTAAGATCCCGGGGTGTACGTCTAATCATATACCTAGACGACATCCTAATTATGGCACAAACACTCTCATTAATACTCACACATACTCAATGGACCATTTCTCTTCTAACCAATCTTGGTTTTCTAATCAACCACAAAAAATCTATCCTATCCCCTTCCAAAGAAATAGAGTTTTTGGGCTTCAACATCAATACACATTCGGCTCTGTTGAGTCTTCCTACAAAGAAGCTGACATTGATTCGAAAAGAAATCCGTTCAGTACTAAACAAACAAATAGTATCACTAAGGACCATTGCACAGATTGTAGGCCTCTTGTCGGCCTCCATACAAGCAATATTCCCCGCCCCATTACACTACAGAGCCCTTCAACGTTTAAAAACGCAACATTTACGAGAGGGATTACAATATTCAAGCAAAGTCCCACTATCCCCGGAAGCCAAAGAAGAACTTCTCTGGTGGCTTCAACATATTCAGATCTGGAATGGGAAAATGATATTCAACTCCCTACCAGATCTGATATTGGAATCAGACGCCAGCCTTTCGGGATGGGGCGCTCGCTGTGGCCCTTACTCCACAGGAGGAAAATGGTCAGACTCGGAATCTCAACTACACATCAATTGTCTGGAACTACTGGCGGCATTTTTCGCCATGAAAAGTTTCGCAAAAGACAAATCACACTGCTGCATCCTCCTACGTATGGACAATATTGCAGCAGTTCAATACATCAACCGTTTCGGAGGCACCACCTCCAAGATTCTAACAGACATTGCCAAAGAATTCTGGCACTTCTGTCTAGACAGGGATATCACCTTAAAAGCAGAGTACCTCCCAGGTTTGATAAACTCAGTGGCCGATTGGAATTCCCGATACCTTTCGGATTCCAGCGACTGGCAATTACACCCGCTCATCTTTCAACAGATCAACAAATTATGGGGTCCCTTTCTCATAGATCTTTTTGCATCACGACTGAACACCCAACTCCCCAAATTCTTCAGCTGGCGTCCGGATCCAGAGGCCTTAGCCATAGACGCTCTCCGCCAAATTTGGCCACAGGAACGTCTCTACGCCTTTCCCCCATTTGCACTAATCCCCAGAGTCCTACTGCAGACGATGGCACAGAATTCCACATTAGTGATCATCACCCCATGGTGGCCGTCTCAGACATGGTTCCCCACACTACTCAGTCTGACGATAGACATCCCGAGGATCCTTCCTTCTCCACAAGATCTTCTCCGAGACCCTTCGGGACACCTACACCCCCTAATACTTTCGGAACATCTAACACTAATAGCTTGGCTGATTTCAGGCAACCAACAATCGATCTCGGATTTTCACAATCTACTATCGACATCCTCTCTGATGCATGGGTCCCGGGAACCAAAAAGGCTTATAGATCAGCCTGGAAAATTTGGCTTCATTGGTGCACTCAACGAGACTTGGATCCCATTCGAGCACCTATTACCCACATATTCAATTTCCTTTCGGAAGCTTTCAATATGGGGAAAGCCTATAGGACCATAAACCTTTACCGTTCCGCTATATCATCAGAACATACCCCTATTAACTCCATTCCAATCGGCAAACACCCGATGATTTGTAGGCTCATGAAAGGCATTCGTTTTAGAAATCCCCCAAAACCTAGGTACCATTCCACTTGGGATGTTACTTCCCTTCTAAACCTTTTTTCTAACTGGGAAGACAATGAACACCTTTCACTAAAATTACTCTCCTTTAAAATCACGACCCTCTTATGCCTCATATCCATAAAAAGAGTATCTGATGTTAGAGCCTTAGATATATCTCATAGATCCTTCACCCCTAACGGAGTAACTTTCCAAATAACGAGAAGAACCAAAACCAACCTACACACAGTGTTCTACCCGGCCTTCCCTTCTAACGACAAACTATGCATTGTCCGCTGTTTAAAAACATACGAATCCATGACCCAATCTTTACGCTCTCCTCAATCTTCACAACTTCTTATTTCTTTTCGTAAACCACACCTTCCAGTATCTTCCCCTACACTAGCAAGATGGATTAAACTTACCATGCAAATGGCAGGGATTAATACTACAATATTTGGCCCACACTCTATCCGAGGGGCGGTTTCTACTAAAGCATTCCAAAAAGGAGCTTCTCTATCTGAGATTTTGAAGGCCGCGGACTGGTCTTCGGAATCCACTTTTAAAACATTTTACTTCAAACCTGACACTCATGTTTCCATGTCTATCATTGAAGGATAGTTATATCGTCTAGCATAAAGTTAGCTTTAAACTTGCACAATGTGAGCCTCCTGTTGCAATAAAATTGGAGATTTTCCTAGCTATTGTAACGGAAAATATGGATTTTATTGAAGACAGGAGGCGAACATTGTCCCACCCTTTTTTAACCCAACCCTAATCATCTTTCAAATATGTTTTTCTGTCTCTATAGCATACTAGGATATCTCCAATCCTCCATTCATCCTACACTGTTCCTGTTACTTCGGATTTCCTTCGTGTGAATCTACTCTTTATTCCTTTATGGTCAAGATCTGTTTAATTTCAAGTTACTTCATCGTGAGTCATCATCAAGAAAGAGGCAGAATCTACAGCAACAGCACCTTATATACATTAGGGAGGTCTCTGATTGGCTACCTGGACTACCTAATTTACATATCCAATACCTGTCTTGAAAAAATTATTTTCACTAGTTGTAATAGTTATTCTTGCTGCTAATGGGAGTAGTAAAGAAAGTTAATGCACAATGCTCGCCTCCTGTCTTCAATAAAATCCATATTTTCCGTTACAATAGCTAGGAAAATCTCCAATTGTGGTTTGCCCTTATCTTTCCCCTGTTCTGGTCTGACCATTATTGCTATTCTGTGTTGGGTAGTGAGTATTTGGACTGTTATTGGTCTATTATTACCCATATACTAAAAGACTTTCTCTCATTTTTTTTTTCTGGTTTTATCCAGATATGCCGATGAAGATTGACATGATGAGATCGGAACTATACACTGGTCTGATGCCCCTGCGACCTCCTTACATATATGATATACATTTGCTGTAATATATTGTATGTTCCCGGATTGTGTAAATATGATATGAATGGATCTTAGTGACTTATCTCTCTATGGTATGATGCATGGTGTGGAGGAGATCCCTCCTGGGCTTTGCAAGGATACACTGGAATAACGGTAATGGATGCGGCATGAACATGCAGGTATCCACCCGACTTTCCCAGTGTTATGGGACAAATTGTTTGCTTAACGGTGAACATTTGTTTTTTCGCTGTGATCCGGTATTACATAGCCCGTATGAATGCAAATATGAATGAGAAAGGCCTGTTGTATGAGATCTGGATGTATGTGATAATCCAGTCAATGTACTGTGATTTGTATGGTCATTTGACCTCTTTCAAGATGGCCGCTTGATGTGAGAGATCGATCTGCACACACTCCATGAGATCCTCCTTCGTCATAATGACCTATAGGTTTCAGTACGCAAACCGGGGCATGCGCAGTAAGTTCGAGTACACGCCAAAGCCAACATTGCTACAGGTGTGGGATCGCAGTTCATCATGTCAGTGTTTTTCTGGTTGTCATGTTACTCTTCATCGGCATCATATATATTGTTCACTATGTCCCGTTACTTTGCTTGAGAAAGGCTCAAGTGCAGAGCCGAAACGTTGCCATTGCCACTGAGGTGAATAAAGAGTTTATTTTTTATTTTATTTCTTTGGAGTGCTGTCTTTTTTTTTTTTTTGCAGTGGAATACCCCTTATAGACAGTGTCCAGCAAACGCCAGTGTCCTGCAAACGTATGCTATCTCTACATTCATCTACCTGTGTACAATTTTAGTCTGTTTTTCTGATTTGACCCTTTCCTAATGTCCTGACCTGTGTCTGACCTCCACTCTGCCTCTTAACTGCCCAATCTGAACTCCCTTGGTGCTCTGTACCGGTGTCTCTTGGCCCTTGTATGTTTTTAAAATTTCAACCGTGTGTAAACTGAATACACATAAACTGTTGATTGAGAGGCATTAGTAGCATGATGCTGGCCACAGCAGCAGAAGAAGCAGCCGTACAGAACATAATAATAGATAGACAGGAGACAGACAGCAACAGTGGCAAGATGGGGCACCACCAGCTCGGAATCAGCCAGAGGAGTGTGAAAATTCTCCTGAATACTTGCTTGGTTAATTTTGTAAACACTGATGTTTTGAACACTGGCAGAGGACAACTTGGCCCTTTTGGGTGTCATCACACCCGCCACGGCGCTGAAAACTCTCTCTGAGATGACACTGGTGTCACGACCCTTGGTCATGGTCGTGACTTCTTGTGGCCGCATGCAGTTGCCTGCGGTCTAGGTGTGGTTGCCGCTGGCAACATTGGATATGTGGCAGCAGCGCTGCCTGAGCGGTGTTAGGCAGCTTGCTGCGGTTGGCATGCGGTTGCACCTGGCAACCTCTCCTTTAGGTGTGCCTTTTATTGGTGGGCACAGTGTGTTTGTTGTGTGTGGACACTGTTCCTTTAAGTTGCTGTCTTCCCTTCCCTTCTGTGGTGTTGGAAGGGTTAATTCCCTTCCCAGTGTGTCTGTGAGTCACTGGGTGTGTCTGACCGGTGGGTGGGGCCACTTGGCCTATAAAGCCTCAGTTCCTGGCTTGGTTCAGTAGGTTGCTCTCAGCCATGCTGGCTGGAGCAGCCTCCTGTTTCCACCATCTACCAGTGGGGACCATCCTTCTGGTCATAAAACCTCTGTGGGAATTTCTATGTTTCTCGGTGTTATTTAGGTGTGTGTGGGGTTTTATGTTAGTGCAGCTTGTGGTCCTGGGTTCCTGTGGGATGTCTGGTGTGTGCTGTGTTCGTTGGTGTCTGAACTGCAGCACCTACACATGGGATCCAGGGTTTGTTGTCTGTGGCAGGTGAGTGATGTGTTGGTCCCATTTGCCTGTCACTGCCATAAGTCTGTTATTGTATTCCCCTGTGTTGCTTGGCCGTTGAGACTCCTGCTCCCCCGTGCCTAGGAGGAGCAGGTCGTCTCACTCTGTCCCCTAGTACAGGGCCGACTTGAGGGCTCGTAGGGACTTTAAGGTTCCAGCGTATGAGTCCTCCTACCACCAAGGTCGGCTCATACAGATAGGAGACAGGGTCAGCGTTAGGGACGCAATAGGAGGTGACCTGCTCCCTAACTCTGTGGTCCCGGCCAAGGGGTAACCCTACCATCTCCTGGCACCGCACGGCTGGGGGTTTCCCCCACCGCCAGCCGTGACAACTGGAGGCAGGGCAAGAAAAAAGATAGAGGGAGTTCTGTGCCAGTCTGCCTGAGACATCTGTTGCATAAGAATCAGAGTCTCTTCAAAGTACATATCAGGGGAATGAGTAACAACTGCAGCATGAACAGCATGAGTTGCCACTGACCAACCTGGAAATACCACACACTGCCTGCAGAGGCGGTCTGGTGCATGACCAGATCATTTATGAATTTTCACTGCTCATACATGTGAAATGTAGAATTCCAGTGAGATGGAATGCTGAATATAAAGGGTGTAGCCGCATACCATTGTGATGCTGCAGGTCCAGGAGAGTGTTCCTCACCACTTGAGATTGACTGAAAATGGGACAGTTTTGCACAACCCAGTGCATTTTTTTTTTAAAGGCCATGCAGGGAATATTTGCTATTTTTCACCAGGTTCAGGGAAGCCAGAATGTTGTGCCCATTGCCACTGCTCGTCTAGTCCAATTGGAGTCGTGAGGTGACAGCCAGCAGGATGTTTGCTGCTTGATGTACTTAAGCAATTGCTTGCCGATCTGGCTATTCTCTCCCAGGCTGATCAGCTCCAACATGATGTGGCAACACTTGACTTGACACATCACATTTGATGGTTTGGGGTGGCTACAATGCTACGCTGGGTCCCCTGGACACCGTTGAGGTGTCACCACATGTTGCTGCTCTCCGGAATGGATGATAAAGCATGGTGCACCCCAATGGGGAATAAGTCCAGAGAGTCAGGGTCTGCAGTTAACCAGGGTGCTTCTTTACTGGAGAGTTTCAGGTGCAAAACAATGCAGGTGAGGCATAGGGCTGGCTTCTCCAGTCTCCTCCTGGGCAGAAGAAGGGTTTGATGCTGAGCAAAGATCTGAGCTAGCGGTCCTTCTATCGCTCTCATAAGGCTGTCATCCTGGTCAAGGGCCTATGGTCTGTAGCTCAGTAGTTCGGGTGGCTCCTTGGTCACAGGACTAGTGACCCATAGTCTGTGGCTCAGCATCCCCATCTCAGCGTCTTCTTCTGATCACTGCAGGTTGGCATGAGTTTTGCCTTCCAAGCACTGGTCCCTAACTGCAGCACATTAGGGGTTCTGCCCATACTGCAGATCTTAAACATGGCTGTAGTTTTGTGTGCCTGCCTTGTAGAGAAAAGGTGCCCGAAGTAGCCCAAGACTTAGGTAAATTAATTTGGAAATCAAACCTGCGTCTTTAAAAACATTTTAAAATAACAATTCAAAATCGTGTTTGGTAAGCACATGCCAATAATCACGACACCCTGACTGTAAACATGTTTCAGACAAATTACAAACAGCGAGTGAGTGCTAATGGTCTATTTAACTTGTGGAGTTCTATCTGGCTCCACAAGTTAAAAAGACCACCACTACTAGATCACTGTTTGTAATGATTAAGGACATGTAGTTTTTCCTGAACGTGTTTACAGACGGGTTCCATGATTATTTGTATGTACTTGCAGTACTCAAGAACAAAAGATCATCACAGCTTTTAAGAACGGTGCTGGTTTTTACATTGTGGATTACAAAAGGTTGGGAATTGGACTACAACCGTGAATGACTGGTACAAAAAAGGTATAGGTGAACTGGAGCTTACTTTTGCATATGAATGTTGTGCACTACACTGTGTATTGGTGTATTAAACATGTATATATGCTGTTAGTTTAAATGTAATCAACACCACCACCACCCCCCGAAAAAAATTGTATTTAAAAAACGTGAAATACGGAAACAGTTTAGGGATTAAATTCATTATCACTACACTCCAAGATAAAAAATAAAAAAAATAATAGAAAAATGTTTGTGAACAAAAAATGTTTATTGATGTTGATCACATATATGCTGGTTTAATGAAATTGATGAAGTCCCAAAAACATTTAAATACCAACCGTGTAGAAATAGAATTCACGGAAATAGCCAATTGAGGCCTGAAACTTAATTTCTTGTTATCACTCAGACAGGTAGATTGCTGCTATATCTTGTATTTTGTAGTAATCACATATATTCTGGACTGGTGTAATTAAATTTAACAATGCCCAACAAAAGTCAATTCAAATTGTGTGGAAACTCAAAATTGAGAAGTGAGGCTGAATTTTATCTTAACACACCGAGGTAAATTGTTGCCACATCGTGGGTATTGCTGCAGTAATCACGTACTGTATATGTGATGCTTAATTAAATTTAAATCAACCGCCCCCCAAAAAAATTAAGAAATAAATTGCTATCATGTTATAATACATAGTTACAAAGTTGTTAAGGTTGGAAAAAGACAGAAGTCCATCAAGTCCAACATATAATCCTGCTAGGGGATATACCTGTGATAGGCATCAGAGTCTATAGCAAAGAATGGCTCTGCTGATTGTTGCGTTGGGGAGCCACTTCAACCCTGGAAGTGCAGTTCTCCCGGGTTTTTAGTACTCAGATGCTGTGATCAAATTTAGATACAAATACATGTCACGCAAGTTATAGATTATGACATACCTGTAACAATTCTTGCAAATTGGTTGTTTGTTTAACTTGGCAACTGTCTTCTCAAACTTACGTTTATTCTTTTCCACTTTCATGATTTCTCTAGATGTGTCATAATTAGAGATGAGCGAATTGAAGCTTACTTAGTGGAATTCATTTGGAATTTCAGGAAAAATTAGATTTGCAACGAATGCGGACTTCCTTGCGCTTCGTGGTAATGAATCGTAATTTTCCTAAAATGGTGGCTACACGTGTGAGGACTGAGGACATGGGACATTGAACTCTGGGAAGGCAGGATCACTTAGATTGACATGCCTGCATGCAGCCAATCAGCAGCCAGCCAGCCCTGTGAAGTCACAGGCCTATAAATACAGCAGCCATTTTAAATTCTGCAATTTTCAAGCGTTCAGAGTACAGGGACAAACTTGTGAAGGTGCTAGAGACAGCAATTGGAAAAACCTCATTGTGAAAAAAAAGACTGAAAAAAGGATTTATAAGTGCAGGGAAAGGTTAGGGAGGAATCATTTCAAAGCATCTTAGTGCAGGGAGAGACGACAGTAGGGGCTAGGGACATTGATAGGAAAGTGATTTATAAGTGCAGGGAAAGATTATTTAGGGATCCAAATAGTCATTAGACAGCTCTGTTATTCCAGCTTTTTGTTATTGGGCTGCAAGTGTTATGTTGAAAAGCCTTAAGTGGCTTATATCTTAGTATCTTATTCAGTACTACAAGAAAAATATATACGCATTTCACTTCTACAGTTATTTCTGGTGAAAGCATATAGGGGCATATTTCAGTAACAAAGAAAAATATATACGCACTGCACTATTGCAGTTATTTATGTTGAAATCGTATAGGGGTGTATTTCAGTAAAAACACTGTGCCTTGCAGTAACATTCATAGGGAGTCTGCTTTGGTAGTGAAATAGTGAAATAATACTGTAGGTAATACCGTATGACATGCAGATGACAAGCGTCACACTTAGAATCAATGCACACTTCAGTATTTGGGTAGTCACGGGGCCAAAACTGACCAAATAACTCACGTATAAACTCAGCCTTATAGGTCGATGTTAGCGACAAGAAGAAGCGCATTCCTTTAACACCGTCATCAGCTGATTCCACATAGATGTCTACAGACCCTTTTCCATTAAACGCTTATACAAGTAAAGCCCATGGACAGAGTGGAGAGGGTGTCAGCAGTAAGTTTGGGTCGACTTCACTGATTATTTTGCCCTTCCTCTGATCCATCAGAACAATAACCCACAAAAAACGGATCCTGTCTTTGGAACATACACCTTCACATGGTCAGCATTTGGTCAGTAATCCATCAGTATTGCTAATGCAAAGAAAAAAACAGGAGTGAATCTAAAACAGAAATGACACGTGAACGGAATAGTTGCATGTCTTCTGTGTTTTGTACCCACTCCTGCTTTTGGCTACCAAATCATAAGCCAATTCGGATGGGACCATACAGGCCTTACAGCTGCTACACAGACAGGAGTGTGAAGTTGTCAGCATCATGAGGAGGTTACAGAGTGGCACAATGACAGAGTCTGAAGGTGACAGCAGCATCAGAAGGCCACAGAGTGACCCAATGACAGAGTCTGAATTTGGGGTCAGCAACAAAAGGCCACCGAGTGGCACAATGACAGAGTGTGAAGTTGTCAGCATCATGAGGAGGCCACAGAACGGGGAGATGGTTAAAAAAAACGCTGGCTCCCTCACCTTTGTTTGAATCCACGGTCACTGCGTCTGCACCGTGCAATTTACTGTCACACCCGATATGAGTGGTATTTTCTGTAGTTCTCTTCTCATTAGTTTAATCCCTGTTACATCCTATATCAGGGATTGCCTTTTGTGAAAAAAAAATAAGGCCGGGTACCTTCGACAGCCTGCACAGTGACAGACCAAACTCTGATACACCAAACTGAATTGATTTTAAGAACCGGGAGATGGAAAAAGCAGCTTGGTCGGTCCTCTTACTCCCAAGTTGGGGCACTGCATGTGCACGGAGCAATGTGCTGTGACACCCTATATGAGTGGTGTCTTAACGAGTACTATTCCTATCAGTTTAATCCCTGTTACGTTCCCTATCTGGGGACGTGTGTCGAATTGATTAACCATTGTCGAATTAATGAACCATTACGACATGCAATAATTTAGTTCTGAGCTTTGTACTTGCTTTGTATTGGAATTGATGAGGATTTTTTAAATTGTCATTGTGATACGCAAGCCCCTTCACCACAACAAGGTAACGAACACGAAGGGGAATTGACACTTGTATGTGCCTTTTTTTGTTTTGTTTTGTTTTTGCAGCCACAGTGCAGTACCAGAGGCCAGAAAAATTAGGCATGTAAACATGTCTGAAAAATAATGTTATTGTTGCAGCCGCTGTTGTAGCAGCGGGCGGAAAAATTTATGTTTTCAAGGCAGAAAGGTGAAAAAAAGTTTGCGGCTTGAACCCTTGTTGGTGGCGGAGAATTCACAAAAGTCATTCGGCATGCAAACATTAAATGCAGCAGCGTGGGGACCATTTTGAGGCCAAGGCATGTCATCAGGCCTTTTGTTAGTCAAACGTATCCCCCACTGTCAGTCCCTTCGGGATCCATGCCTCATTCATCTTAATGAAGGTGAGGTAATCAACACTTTTTTGACCGAGGCAACTTCTTTTGTCAGTGACAATGCCTCCTGCTGCACTGAAGGTCCTTTCTGACAGGACACTTGAAGCGGGATAGGCCAGAAGTTCTATTGCAAACTGGGATAGTTCAGGCCACAGGTCAAGCCTGCACACCCAGTAGTCAAGGGGTTCATCGCTCCTCAGAGTGTCGATATCAGCAGTTAAGGCGAGGTAGTCTGCTACCTGTCGGTCGAGTCGTTCTCTGAGGGTGCGATGCGTAGGACTTAAAAAGCTCTGCATGTCCTCCATGTCCAACACATCTGTAAAGCATCCTGTCCTTGCCGCCGTGGTCGTGGTAAGAGAAGGATTACTGTCACCTCTTCCCCAGTTAGATTCCCTTTGTGCTGTGACATCCCCCTTATAAACTGTGTAAAGCATATTTTTTAGTTTGGTTTTGAACTGTTGCATCCTTTCTGCCACTTTCTGCTTATACCGGGGGTCTAGTAGCGTGGCCACCCAGTACAGGTCGTTCTCCTTCATCCTTTTCATACGAGGGTCCCTCAACAGACATGACAGCATGAAAGACCCCATTTGCACAAGGTTGGATGCCGAGCTACTCATTTCCCGTTCCTCGTCCTCACTGATGTCATTGACGGTCTGTTCTTCCCCCCAGCCACATACAACACCAAGGGCCCCAATTAGGTGACAACAACGAGCACCCTGGGATGCCTGCTGTGGTTGG
Organism: Bufo gargarizans; assembly: GCF_014858855.1. NCBI lineage: Eukaryota > Metazoa > Chordata > Amphibia > Anura > Bufonidae > Bufo > Bufo gargarizans. Next base: position 534,261,708 of record NC_058082.1, on the reverse strand, counting down.
TCTTCCTCCTCCTCAAAGCCTCATTCCTCCTCTGACTCCTCTTCCAGCATTGCCGCAGGTCCAGCAAGCGATGATGACAAGGCTGTTTCTGGTGGTGATGGTGACCACAACTCTTCCTCTTCCTCTTTACACTCATCTACAGCCTGATCCAGCACTTTTCGTAGGGCACGCTCCAGGAAGAAAACAAATGGGATGAGGTCGCTGATGGTGCCTTCGGTGCGACTGAGTAGGTTTGTCAACTCCTCAAAAGGACGCATGAGCCTATAGGCATTGCAAATGAGCGTCCAGTAACATGGCAAAAAAATTCCCAGCTCCGCAGAGGCTGTCCTAGCACCCTGGTCATACAAATACTCGTTAACGACTTTTTCTTGTTGGAGCAGGCTTTCGCAAATCAAGCGCCTCACTGGAATGTTGTTTTGCCGCTGAATATCGGAAAAGTGCGCCATGGCCGTGTAGGAACGCTTTAAATGGCCACACACCATTTTTTATTTTTTTTTCCTTTTGTTGTGATTGATGTCCATTAGAATTGTATCTTGGAATGTCAGAGGGCTTGGGGAAAGGGTTAAAAGGCAAGCTATTATGGATGCATTAAAAAGATACCTTCCAGCAATTATCTGTATAGTAGAAACCCATCTTACTAAAGAAACCTTGTCCCGTCTGACAACGGGATGGCATTCCCAATCTTATCATTCCACCTTTAGCGGCTCCTCTAGGGGCGTCTCAGTTCTGATCCATAATTCTGTAGACTTCACCCTCATAAAATCTTATATAGATGATCAGGGCAGATTCATTTTTCTGCATGGCAATCTGTATGGCCATAGCTATATCCTCGCTTTCTTTTACATACCCCTGCCATTTTCAATGTACCCACTGACCCAGCTAATGCTGTTCTCTGAAAAGAGACCAGAATGTCGGTTAATTTTGATGGGGGATTTTAATGCGGTTATGGACCCTAATAAGGATAGATTTACATCAGATGCAGAACGGGGGAGGAATTCTTGTAATTCCCCGCTGCCCCAGTTCTGTTTGGAGGTAGGAGTGGTGGATATATGGGAACATCTTGGTGGAGGAAAGAGAGTATACTCGTGTGTCAGTAGGGGCGGTAGAGCAATGTCGAGGATCGATCTAGCACTCACCAATGAGAGAAACTTGAGCAATATTCGGAAGATACGATATGTGGTAAGAACAGTTTCGGACCATTCACCCGTATTGGTTGAGGTTCGCACCGGGGAGAACAAGGATAATAGGGGGCTAGGATTTAAGCTGAATCCTTATTGGCTTACTATTATGGACAACCATCAGACTAATATATTGATATCCTCCTTTTGGGAGGTGAATCTCCCCTCTGCTAACATCAACATAGTATGGGATGCTATGAAAGCATACTTGAGGTTTTTTTTTATAAGTGAGATTGCTGCAGCAAAGAGAACATTTAAGAAAAAAGAGGAGGAGTTGGTCAAGATTGCTGCTGTTACAACTGAGCGATTTACCAGTCAACCCACTGAGTATAATAGGGAAGAGATGCAGAAGGCTAGTTGCTCTTTTGAGAAATATGTAATAGAGAAAGCAAACCACAGAGTATTCTTTAAGGGGCTTAAATATTTTTCGGAATCCGGACGCCCTGGCAAGCTTTTAGCCAGAATAATTGCACAACAAGACAAGAAAAACCAATCTATTATCTCAATCCGTAATGTAGAGGGGGAAATTATAACAGACTCAGAAGGAATCAGGGATACCTTTCTACAATATTTTGCTCAGACATATAGATCCTTTCCTGCTGTGTCATCTGAACTGGCGATGCGGTTCTGGAGAAAATTCCACTCTCTACTTTAAATGAAGCTCAAATAGAATATCTGGAAGGGGAGTTGACTCTCTCGGAGCTGCAGGAGGCCTTGGGGTCCATCCAGGGGAACTCATCGCCAGGCCTAGATGGCCTTCCATATGAGGTTTATCGCAAGTATAGTGAGGTGATTCTCCCTCAACTGTTAGAGGTTTTCTCCCAAGCAGTACAGGGAGGGGGATTGCCATGCTCTATGATGGAGGCTCTCATTGTTTTAATTCCAAAAAAAGATAAAGATCCGGTAGAATTGAGCTCTTATAGACCAATCTCCTTATTAAACACTGATGTCAAGTTATTATCAAAAGTTCTGGCGAGGAGGCGTTCGCGGGTTATATCCACCATTATCCACCCAGATCAAAATGGCTTCATGCCAAAAAGGGGCACCCATCATAATCTGCACAGGCTATTAATGAATATTCAGTCCCCGGAGTGTGGCACCCGCTCCATCCTGTCGTTGGATGCTACTAAAGCCTTCGACAGGGTAGAGTGGACTTTTCTCTGGGAGGTGATGAAAAAAATGGGCTTTGGCCCAAGATTTATGGCGATGATTCAGCTACTATACAACTCTCCAGTTGCTAGGATTAGGATTAACGATATGACGACAGAGAGCTTTAATTTAGGAAGAGGTACCCGTCAGGACTGTCCCCTTTCCCCCTTTTTATTCAATATTTACATTGAACCCTTAGCGGTTAGTATAAGGCAGGACCCGAGGGTGGTTGGTTTTGGCATAATGGGGAAGCATGATTGTGTATCCCTTTACGCAGATGACATCCTGGTTTTTATTCCTCAAACAGACACCACGCTTCCTCGCATAATGAACCTGGTTGGGCTTTTTTCCGATCCGTCTGGCTTGGAGATCAACTGGGAGAAGACTGTTCTCCTCCCTATAGACGAGTTGCGAGGAGAATGGGACAACCAGTTAACGATCTCTGACTCAATAAAGTACCTGGGGATAACAGTTTCTGCCAAACCTCAGGAATATATACAACTCAATTTGATCCCCTTACTGATCAAGTTGAGGGCTAAAATTAAGATATGGCAAAAAATTCTGCCCGCAAGAGCGGACAGAATTTCATTAATAAAAATGGTAGTGCTGCCCCAGGTTCTTTATGTCCTGCGCAACTCGCCTGTATGGATTGCAGATAAGTACTTTAAATTGATAGAGCGGATGCTTAATGATTTATTGTGGGGGAGGAAGCGTGTGAGACTGAAGGTACTCTATTTCTCCATGCCCTACAATCGGGGAGGTCTTAACCTCCCCTATTTTAGGGGTTACTTTGTGGCCTCCCAACTCTGCCTTTTTAACGACTGGGAAAATAGCCACTTCTGCAGCAAAGTGGTGAAAGATTCAGGTTTTTCGGATTTTTTTACCGTACTGGAGTCTGACTATTTATCAAATAAACTGATTGGGTATTCACTTTTCTGCAGAATGGCTACAAAGACTTGGCTGGCCATAAGGAGCTGGTGTGGAGTTAAGGCATCACTCATCTGCACCCCACTATGGCATAACTCAAAGCTCTTGAACCTAAATGATTTAAGTTGCTGCCAGTATTGGAGGACCAAATATGTTCAGTACTTACATCAAGTGGTCGGTGATGGACAAATTCTGCCCCCTATGGAACTAAAGCAAAGGCTAAACTTAGGTGAGGTGGCTTGGTATGCATATTTTCAATAGAGGTCTGCACTCTCTAGCACTTTGAATAGTCACTTGTTTATAATAGATACTCCTGAGTTTTTACATGATTTAATTTGTAAGAAAATTGTCACAAGAGTTAAAGTATCACATTGTTATAGACACTTAATAAAAAACTTTATTTTGGATGTTCTCTCTCCAGGAGAGATCCTGGTCTTCTTTACTTTCAGAGGTAGGCCCTCCAAACTGGGAGAACATAGGGGAAAGCTTAAAGTTGGTTTCACATAATTTTAACCACACTGTTGTACTTGTACAATTTAATATTTTGCACAAAATATATGTGACACCCATATGGTTACATAGGAGAGGATTTAGAGCCTCCTCTGACTGCCCACGTTGTGGTGATCCCGAGGCAGATCACTTACATCTGTTTTGGGACTGCCCAATGGTGAGCAGGTATTGGAGACTGGTCCAAACTAACCTGGCTTGCAAACTTAATATTGATGTTCCTTTGTCCCCCAGGATATGGGTCCTGGGAGATTTATCGGAGGTTAATTATCAGCCTATAAAATGCCGACTGCTGAGCAAGGTGATGTTTTTAGCTAGGCTCCTTATTTCTAGATTATGGTTTTGCTCTTCCGCTCCAGACTGTAATAACTGGCTGGGTTTGGTTGAGAAAGTGAAAAGCTATGAGAAGATTTTGTACAAACAAAGAGGATCCTACTTAACCACTTCCCATCTGGGCCATTTGCCCCCTTCCTGACCAGGCCTAATTTTGCAAAACTGACATATCTCACTTTATGTGGTAATAACTTTGGAACGCCTTTATTTATCCAAGTCATTCAGAGATTGTTTTCTCGTGACACATTGTACTTCATGATAGTCATAACCTTTCACCTTTATTTATGAAAACATCCCAAATTTACCCAAAAATTAGAAAAATTCGCAATTTTCTAAATTTCAATTTCTCTGCTTTTAAAACAGAAAGTGATACCTCATAAAATACTTATTATTTAACATTCCCCATATGTCTACTTTATGTTGGCATCATTTTGGAAATGTCATTTTATTTTATTAGGACGTTAGAAGGCTTAGAAGTTTAGAAGAAATTCTTCAAATTTTTAAGAAAATTGCCAAAACCCACTTTATAAGGACCAGTTCAGGTCTGAAGTCACTTTGTGGGGCCTACATAGTGGATACCCCCATAAATGACCCCATTGTAGAAACTACACCCCTCAAGGTATTCAAAACCGATTTTACAAACTTTGTTAACCCTTTATGCGTTCCACAAGAATTAAAGGAAAATGGAGATCAAATGTTTAAATTTCACTTTTTTGGCATATTTTCCATTTTAATCCAATTTTTTCTTTAACACATCGATGGTTAACAGCCAAACAAAACTCAATATTTATTACCCAGATTCTGCGGTTTACAGAAACACCCCACATGTGGTCATAAACTGCTGTATGGGCAAACGGCAGGGCGCAGAAGAAAAGGAACTCCACATGGTTTTTAGATACCATGTCCCATTTGAAGCCCCCTGATGCACCCTTACAGTAGAAACTCCCAAGAAGTGACCCCATTTTGGAAATTAGGGGATAAGGTGCCAGTTTTATTAGTACTATTTTTGGGTACATATGATTTTTTGATCATTCATTATAACACTTTATGGGGCAAGGTGACCAAAAAATTGGTTGTTTTAGCACAGTTTCTATTTATTTATTTTTACAGCGTTCACCTGAGGGGTTAAGTCAAGTGACATTTTTATAGAGCAGATTGTTACGGACGTGGCGATACCTAATAGGTCTACTTTTTCTCATTTATTAAAGTTTTACACCATAATAGCATTTTTGAAACAAAAAAATTATGTTTTAATGTGTCCATGTTCTGATAGCTATAGTTTTTTTATTTTTTGAGAGATTTTCTTATGTAGGGGCTCATTTTTTGCGGGATGAGGTGACTGTTTTATTGGTACCATTTTGTGGGACATATGCGTTTTTGATCACTTGGTGTTGCACCTTTTGTGATGCAAGGTGACAAAAATTGCTTGTTTTGACACAGTTTTTTTTATTTTTTTACGGTGTTCATCTGAGGGGTTAGCTCATGTGATATTTTTATAGAGCTGGTTTTTACGGACGCGGCAATACCTAATATGTATACTTTTTTTTATTTGTTTCACTTTAACACAATAATAGCATTTTTGAAACCAAAAAATTGTTTTAGTGTCTCCATGTTCTAAGAGCTATAGTTTTTTTTATTTTTTGAGAGATTTTCTTATGTTGGGGCTCATTTTTTGCGGGATGAGGTGACGGTTTTATTGGTACCATTTTGTGGGACATACGCATTTTTGATCACTTGGTGTTGCACCTTTTTGTGATGCAAGGTGACAAAAATTGCTTGTTTTGACACCGTTTTTTGGGGGTATTTTTTACGGTGTTCACCCGAGGGGTTAGCTAATGTGATATTTTTATAGAGCTGGTTTTTACGGACGCGGCAATACCAAATATGTCTATTTTTTTTATTTTTTCAATTTTTTTTTTTTTTTTTTATTCCTTACTTTATTCCTTTTTTTTTTACATGTGAAACTTTTTTTTATTTTATTTTTTTCAACCCTTTATTTTTTTTAATTTTATTTTACACTTTTCGTCCCCCATAAGGTCATACAAGACCTCTGGGGGACATTTGCTTCACTTTTTCTTTTTTTTTCACTGTTGATTTCTCCTGTAACTGGGGCTGACATAGTAGCCCCAGTTACAGAAGAAATGCACCCCCCAGAGAGGCTGTACAGCGTGATTCTGCGCTGTACAGCCTCAGAGCAGGGCTGATCGAGGTCTGTGAGAGACCTCACACAGCTCCTGCACGCTCCGATCCTGGCGGTCACATGACCGCCGGGCCGGAACAGGAAGCGCATAGCGCTTCCTGCTCTGCATACACAGCGCTCGGTGAGCGCTGTGTCTGCAGCGATCTAGAAGGCAGGGACACCTGGGAACTGTCCCTGCCTTATCTCTGGGTTGCCCTGCTGTCACTGACAGCGGGCAACCCGATCAGCAGCTGCACGATTAGCGTGCAGCTGCTATTTCTGAAAGGACGTTTTAAAACGTGCTTTCAGAAATAGAGGTCCACCCATAGGACGTTTATATCCTATGGGCGGACGGAAAGTGGTTAAAGTGGAGTAAACTGTGGAAAGATTGGGACACGGTTAATTAATCCGGACTCTCCTCCTTTTTTTTTTTTTTTTTTTATATCCTGCAAGGTGGGAATGGGGGGGGGGGGCTGGTGGGGTGGGTCGGGGAGATCTTATTAGTCCAGTATTTTCTATTTGTATTGTATTTGTGAAGAATGTGAAGTTATTGGAGTATCTCTATGAATGCTGGAGGATGGCAGACCTTCCGGCATTAAATAATGGCAAAAAAATTATTATTATTTTTTTTTTTTATTCATAATATTGAGCCGTACTTGGGCGGGGGTCTGGGGCTCGGGACTTCGGGGGGTCCTGGCGTCCGGTGCGACCCGAGATGCGGTTCTCCCTGTTAGACACGAGGTTCGAGTGCGGGTAGTGACACGACACATGTGTTGCAGGGGCGCTACTATGGGTTCTTTTAATGGGATAGAGTCGGTTCTGGGTTGAGTATTGTTCACATCCTCTTCAATTGCCGGTGATCGCCGAGCGATATCTGATTCGAGTCCTTTAGTATATGAGATCCCAATATGCACAGGCGAGGTACGGATAAGCAGGACATTAAAGTTCAACTCAACCATACGGGGATGAGGCAGTAAAATATGCGAGTGGGTTTTCTACCACTGCGATAGAAGACTGCTGGACCCCCTTCATGTTTTTGTTTTTGTTCTATGAAAGGTCTGCGATTAAAGATCGCTGTAAGCCTGCTTCGTACGGTTTATGTGAGCATTGGTTGATTGACCACATGAGTGTTAATCCTGCCGATCGTGCTCACCAGTGTTTGGGGGAGGGCGCACGCGGTGCGCGCTCGTTGCCTGGTGGCCGTCTGGGCTGCGGGCCTCTGATCCCCGCCCTTTATAGATAACATTACGCTAAGTGAGATGCTTTGTGCATCCGCTTTATTAAGTTTTGGATGCCGGGCGTATCCTGCTTTTCCCCCAGTAAGCAAGATCTCCACTTAACTTTTAACACTCACATAATTATGGACACTTGTATGAAATCTTTGTCAATCATGTTCACAAATCAGAATTGACGGACTCATGGACTTTATAGTATTATAAATGTAGTATGGATGTGAATTTTTGTATTATAACTAATAAAATATGTTTAATAAAAAAATAAAAAAATGGCCACACACCTTCCTGGCCTGCTTGAAGACGTTCTGTAAGCCTGGGTACTTAGACACAAAGCATTGTACGATGAGATTCAACACATGTGCCATGCACGGCACATGTGTCCACTTGCCCAAATTTAATGCCGCCAACAAATTGCTTCAATTGTCACACACCACTTTGCCGATCTCCAGTTGGTGCGGGGTCAGCCACTGATCCACCTGTGCATTCAGGGTGGATAGGAGTGCTGGTCCGGTGTGGCTCTCTGCTTTCAGGCAAGTCAACCCCAAGACAGTGTGACACTGTCGTATCCGGGATGTGGAATAGCCCCTGGGGAGCTGGGGGGATTCAGTTGATGTGCAGCCAGACGCCGCTGCAGAAAAGGACTCAGCCGAGGAGGTTATCGAAGAGGATGGAGTAGGAGGAGTAGAGGAGGTGGCAGTAGGCCTGCCTGCAAGTCGTGGCGGTGTCACCAACTCCGCTGCGTGGCAGCCGTCAGCAGGTTGACTCAATGCTTTGCAGACCAGGTATCAGTGATCAGATGGACCCTTGCCCCAACACTGTATGCCAGAGATGCTATGACTTCCTTTTAAAATAACAGAGTAGAGGTTTGGAATTGCCTTTTTTGTAAAAGAAAATTTGTCCGGGTACCTTCCACTGTGGTGTCCCAATAGCAACACATTTTTTGAAGGCCTCAGACTCCACCAGCTGGTATGGTAAAAGCTGGAAGGCTAAGAGTTCTGTCAAGCCAGCTGTCAGACGCCAGGCAAGGGGGTGACTCTGTGACATTGGCTTCTGACGCTCAAAGATTTCCTTGACAGACACCTGACTGTGGGCAGATGAGATGGAACTGCTGAAGGTGAGAGGTGGAGTGGCAGGTGGTTGAGTGGGGGCAAGGAGGATAGCAGTGGTTGACGTGGCTGAAGATGCTGGACCAGGAGAAGGATGGTGGCTTTCAGTTTGTGTGCTGCTTGTACTCATGTGTTGATCCCATTGGCGCTTGTAATGTGAGATCATGTGCCTACGCAAAGCAGTTGTACCGAGGTGGGTGTTGGACTTCCCACGACTCAGTTTCTTTTGGCACAGGTTGCAAATGGCATTGCTGTTATCAGAGGCAGACACACAAAAAAAAATGCCACACTGCTGAGCTTTGCAATGACGGCATTCTGAAGGTGGCAACAGCATGCGTTGATTGGCGTGCTGTCTGGCTGACCCCGGGTGCCGATACATGCTGTCTGACTGTGCCACTAGCTCCTTGGGACGACCTCCCCCTGCTTCCAACTCGTCTCCTCCTTCTCTCTGTCTCCCTTTCTTAACTTTCCCCCTCTTCTTCTTCTCTTCGAGAAGGCAACCACGTGGCATCCACAGACACATCGTCATCATCAACCACTTCACTTTTATCTGACACCTCAGCAAAGGAAGCAGCAGCGGGTACAACATCATCATTATCATCATCATCACACTGTACGTCCATGTGTGTAATCCTGCCTAACTGAGACATATCCCTGTTATCTACATCCTCTGGCAATAATGGTTGCGGATCACTAATTTCATCCAACTGATGTGTAAATAACTCCTCTGACGGATCAAGTGAAGCGGCTGTGGTGGTAGTAGTGGTGTTGGCGGTGGGCGGGAGAGTGGTAACTTGAGAGCAGGTGACCGAAGCTGAGCTGGAGGAGCATGGTGCGTCAAGGTACTTAGCGGAAGCTGTTGAAGATTGGGTGTCCTGTGTAAGCCAGTCAACTATGTCCTCAAAGATTTTTGGGTTCAGGGTACGTGGCCTCTGAACACTGGGCATTATTCCAGGGCCAGTGGAAATCATAGCACCATGACCACGATGGCCCCTGCGGGGTGGCCTGCCTCTGCCTGTCATTTTTTTTTAGATAAGTGGTACTATGCGTGCAAGGTACTGTGCCACCCTATATAAGTGGTGGGCAGTGGGCACAGTACAGTCTGTGTGGGCCTGACACACACTGGCTTGCAACTGCGATTATATTTATTACAGAGAAAAAATAAATTGACTTTTTTTATCTGCAAGGTATTGTGACACCTTGTAACGGTATGAGCGGTGGCCTGGCTAGTGACCACAGTACAGTCTGTGGGCCTGACACACACTGGCTTGCAACTGCGATTATATTTATTACAGAGAAAAAATAAATAGACTTTTTTTTTATCTGCAAGGTATTGTGACACCCTGTAACGGTATGAGTGCTGGCCTGACCAGTGGCCACAGTACAGTCTGTGGGCCTGACACAAACTGGCTTGCAACTGCGATTATATCACAAAGAAAAAAATAACAGACTTTTTTTTTATCTGCAAGGTATTGTGACACCCTGTAACGGTATGAGTGGTGGCCTGGCCAGTGACCACAGTACAGTCTGTGGGCCTGACACACACTGGCTTGCAACTGCGATTATATTTATTACAGAGAAAAAATAAATAGACTTTTTTATCTGCAAGGTATTGTGACACCCTGTATGAACACGTACACACAGTACAGTCTACGGGCCTGCAGCCTCTCACACACGGGCAGGCAACTGCAATATATATATATATATATATATATAAAATAAGACTGATGTACCAGCCCTAAAAAGGGCTTTTTGGGGTGCTTTCAGGATGCTGTTCTTACAGCAGATGAGTCTGTGGACACAGAACACTGCCCTAGCTATCGATTTCCCTATTAAATCAGCAGCAGCTACACTGTCCCTCCTCTCACTAAGAATGCAGCTTCCGAATTAATCTAAGATGGATGCTGTCCAGGAGGTGGGAGTGTCTGGGAAGGAGGGCATGCTGCTGATTGGCTGGAATGTGTCTGCTGACTGTGAGGTACAGGGTCAAAGTTTGCTCAATGATGATGTATAGGGGGCGGACCGAACATCGCATATGTTCGCCCACTGCGGCGAACAAGCCATGTTCGCCGTGAACTGTTCGCCGGCGAATAGTTCAGGACATCACTACTAATATACGTCACAAAAAAATTAAGAAGAAATAACTGCACCACAGAGCGGCAAATGTATTTTTTGTTTTTGCGCTAACACATCTCAAAAGCCTTCACAACAGATGCACTGCAGAGCTGAAAATGTATTTTTTTTGTGCTAAAACACGACACAAAAGGTTTAACAATAAATAACTGCACCGCAGTGCGGCAAATGTATTTTTTCTTTTTGTGCTAATATATTGTATGTCACAAAAAGCTTAACAAGAAATAAATGCACTGCAGAGCGGCAATTTAATTTTTTATTTTTTTGCGCTAACACATCACAAAAGGCTTCACAAGAAATAACTGCACCGCAAAACAGCAAATGTATTTTATCTTCTTTTTGCTAATACACGTCACAAAAGGCTTTACAAGAAATAACTAAACCACTGATCGGCAAATATATTTTTTCTTTTTCCGCTAAAACACCCCACAAAGCCTTTACTACAGATTACTGTACCACAGAGCGGCAAATGTATTTTTTTCTTTTTGTGCTAATATATGTCACAAAAAGCTTAACAATAAATAACTGCACTGCAGAGCGGCAAATGTATTTTTTCTTTTTGCGCTAACACATCATAAAAGAATTTACAAGAAATAACTGCACCGCAGAATGGCAAATGAATCTTTTATTTTTATTTTTACTAATACACGTCACAAAAGGCTTTACAAGAAATAACTACACCACTGATTGGCAAATATTTTTAATTCCGCTAAAACACCCCACTGCACAAGGGCAAATAAGACATATAAATATTTCCTTGCTATAACCTCTTTTAATGCCTGTATCAAACAGCACTTGCACCTTAATAACAACGGTTTACTGGAATTACAGAGCTGTATAATAGCAATTTGGGTGCCTAGTCAGTGCTGCAAGGTCTAAGGCCTCTTGAACACGACCGTATGGCTTTTTTTGTATTTTTCGGTCCGCAAAAAATGGATCCGCAAAAAATACGGATGACGTCAGTGTGAATTCTTTTTTTGCAGAACGGAACAGCTGGCCCCTAATAGAACAGTACTATCCTTGTCTGTTATGCGGACAATAGGACATGTTCTATCTTTGAACAGAACAGCAAAACGGAAATAAGGAAACGGAAGGCATACGGAGTACATTCCTTTTTTTTTTTGCGGATCCATTGAAACGAATAGTTCCCGTTTACAGAACGCAAATAATGGAACGTAGACGAAAAAAAAAAAGTTTCTGTGCAAGAGGCCTAATGGGAATGTTAGTATTATCTAGGTTTTCACCTCCCCGAATGAACCCTATTCAACAGAAATGCAGTGGAATGATTCCTCCCTATCATTTCCCTACACGTTGAATAATCTTTCCCTGCACTTGTAAATCATTTTTTTTTTTTTTTTTTTTTAGCACAGTGACGATTTTTAGATCACTGTTCCTAGGGCCTGCAGATATGTCTCTCCCTGCACTAAGTACGCTGGTGAATGGAAGAATCTAATGGATGGATGCCTTATTTATAGGGCTGTGACATCACAGGACTGGCTGCTGATTGGCTGCATGCATGTCAGTATGGGTGATCCTGCTTCCCAGACTTCCTTTCTCCATGTTCTCACATGTGCAGCCGCCTGTCACGAGGGTGTCAAGAACCACGCCTGACTCCGTTATACCCGGGGTCAGGAAGTCGCAGCGGTTGGCTGCGCACTCTATGTAGAAAGATAGGGCTGTTTCTTTATGGTAGCTTTCTGGGTTTGCTTTGCAACCCTTTTTGGCTCACTCAGGGATCCGTAGCTCCTTCTCCTCAGCTGTTCCTTGTCCAGCACTCCCAACCTCCTTATATTCCCCTCTCCCACTTCTCTGGTTGCCAGATATAGAGCTTCCTGCCTGGACTTCTATACTGACCCACTGGAGCTGTGTTGCTGCGTTCCCTGGTTGTTGTTCCAGAACGCTACCCTCCAAATCCCTGTTGGGCCTTTGTGGTCTGCTGTTGTCGCCCACCTGGGATTATATGTTTGTCTGTATTGTCTGTCCTCTCCTTGGTGTTTTCCTCTTAGTGTCAGTGGTGCGGACTAGTGATCCCACCGCCCCGTTCACTACCTAGGGCTCATCTTAGGGAAAGCCAGGGTTTAGGCACGTGATCGGCGTACGGGTGAGGAACCCGTCTAGGGACGTCAGGGCAGTCAGGTGCCAGCCACAAGGTGAGTCAGGGGTCACCACCTTTCCCTCTCCCTTGGGCAGGGCCTTCCCTTTTTCCTCCCTTTGCGTGACGCCGGTCATTACACCACCATTTTAAGAAAAATGTGATTCATTGCTACGAAGCGTGAGGAAATTCGCATTCGGTGCAAATCAAATTTTTGCAGAAATTCTTAACGAATTCCACTTTGTTAGCTTCAATTTGCTCATCTCTACAAAAAAACATTTACTTGTTTCAAGTGATATAAATACCTTGGTTTTCATTTATTAATGCTATTGATTTACATGCCTGTCTTAAGTGTCTTTGTACTGCTGGAGGAAGCACCAAAGTTTTGTGGAAGCATAGGTCTCTATATAACTTTGGTGCCTCATTTATGAGGCCGTGTGACAAACTTAAATCTACACCAGCTCACTTGCTGGGGGCTATTTAAGCATTTATTTTGTGACAAAATGTGTAGAAAATGACGAATGAGACAGACCTTATGCTCCAGCTGCCAATTAGACTAACATATTTTATTAAATTATGTGTTTTACATAATTTTTTATTGTTGCAAACAATCCGTATTTCAGCAGATAACTAAAGAAATTTACTTGCAGTGTTGTCAAACTATTGTTGATCATATCTATATATGAATGGTGAAATTAGGTTAACAATGTTAAAATAAGCTTTAGGCGACCTATCAGTTGAAAAATATATTTAATGTACTAATGACATTTATTCTGACATCATATTTTGTAATCTTAACATGTAGAAACATAAACAACAATCGTGATAAACAATGGTTAGGAAATATTATGTTTTAATATTAATTAATGAAAACTTTTTTTTTCCGAAATCAACATGAGTTAATCTAATTTAGGACTGTTCTTAAATGTGTGATGTTTACCTGATTAGCTAAGGAACAAATTAGGTCAATTTGTTTTACCACTGCTTGAGCTCTTTAAGTGGTTTCAGTAATAGGTAACTGTAAACACAAACAGTTTAAGGGCAAGCAGCTTGGCAATTAGCATTTATAATCCCTGCAGAAAGTTTCTTTTTGTTTTCCTTTATTTTTTTTTATTTTTTTAGAATGGAGCTGAATATCTATTTTATGCTATTATATTTCTTTTTACATTACACTGATTACACTCCACATTGACTTTTAAATGTCCTATAATATTCTTTGTAAGAGAATCTTTGTAATTAAGCTAGGAGTAAATGATATGTGTGCACATGTACATTTCCTATACCTAGTGGCAATTATACTATTATCTGAGGGGTCATTGGAACCATTTGAGAGTTATAAAGATCTCAATAAAAACCTCTAAATAGTAAGGCTGAGTTCACATTAGTGTTTTGTTTTCAATATTTCTCTTCTGTCAGAGGAACAGAACAATTGAGAAATAAAGCTGATCCTTTTTTTTTTTTTTTTGAAGCATCAGTTTGTGTCACTTTGACAGGTCTTTTTCTCCCATCAAAAATACTGAAACCTGATGGAACTGAAACAAACTTAGTAGAACTGATGCTCAAAATAACCAATTCAACTAAATGGGGATTCAAATATATGTATTTTTCTAAATTTTTCTGTCTATTGGATAGAACAGAACTACAGAAAACAAAACACTTTTGTAAACACTGCCTAAGGCTATTTTCACATGTTCGGTATTTAGGTAAAACAAATTTTCTTTATTATTTCCAAACTAAACAAAATGTTGCCTCAATACTAATATTGTTATAGTGCCCTTACGTACCGTTCACATCTGTGTTGGAGGCTCCATGACATATTCTGTTAAAATACTGGCGAAAAAAAGTCATGCACACAGGACTAAAGATGGGCTTGCGGTTCACATGGCGGTCGTTTCACGGCGAACTTTGCTTGTTTGTGATTCGCAGAACATGCGAACATATGGCGATGTCCACCAGTGCCATATTCTTTTTCAGTACGCCAAACTTTGACCCATGACACATCCATTAGGTGGGACAGGACAGCCTATTGAAATGTTTCAGCACATGGACACACCCCCACCCTATAAAAGAACCCAATCTGGCAGACATTTTACATTCTGTGTTTTGCCAGTGTAGGGAGAGGTTGCTTTGTGTAGCAGGGACAGGCTGTTAGGGACACCAAACGCTAGCTAATAGAGCCAGAAAAGTCCTTTTAAGGACTAGTATAGGTGTGCTATCAAAAGGTGTGATATACTGAGGGGTGTGATATACTTATAATATACTTTTTACATAGAAAGTATATTATAGTGCATTTGTATTATGCAGCAGTTGTGTGCGGTTTTGCTGCGATACCATAGCTGTACAGAGGGACAAATACTATTGGAACAACTAATTGCAACGGGTGTGATATACTTGTTGCCCCCAAAAAAACTGATTGAGGGGTGTGATATACCTTCTTCCACAAAATACTGTTTGAGGGCTACGATATTCCTGTTGCCCTAAAAAAACAAAATACTGATTAAGGGGTTTGATATAAGTGCTTCCACCAAATATTGATTGAGTGGTGCGATATACCTGCTTCCACAAAATACTGATTAAGGGGTTTGATATACCTGGTTCCACCAAATATTGATTGAAGCCTGTGATTGCTTCCACCAAATATTGATTGAGACCTGTGATATACCTGCTTCCACAAAATACTGGTTAAGGGATTTGATATACCTGCTTCCACCAAATATTGATTGAGGCCTGCAATATAGCTGCTTCCACAAAATACAGATTAAGGGGTTCAATATACCTCTTTCCATCAAATAATTATTGAGGCCTGCGATATACCTGCTTCCACAAAATACTGATTAAGGGGTTTGATAAACCTGCCTCCACAAAATACTGATTAAAAGGTTCACTATAGCTGTTTCTACCAAATATATTTGAGGCCTGTGATATACCTGCCTCCACAAAACACTGATTAAGGGGTTTGATATACCTGTTTTCAGCAAATATTGATTGAGGTTTGCAAAATACCTGCTTCCACAAATAACGGATTAAGGGGTTTGATATTCCTGCTTCCACAAAATACTGATTGAGGGCTGCAATATACCTGCTTCCACAAAATACTGATTAAGGGGTTTGATATACCTGCTTCCGTAAAATACTGATTGAGGGCTGCGATATACCTGCTTCAACAAAATACTGATTAAGGGGTTTGATATACCTGTTTCCACCAAATATTGATTGAGGCCTGCAATATACCTGCTTCCACAAAATATCGATTAAGGGGTATGATATGCCTGTTTTCACCAATTATTGAGTGAGGCAGTCGATATACCTGCTTCCACAAATAACGGATTAAGGGGTTTGATATACCTGCTTCCATAATATACTGATTGAGGGCTGCAATATACCTGCTTCAACAAAATACTGATTAAGGGGTTCGAAATGCCTGTTTCTACCAAATATTGAGGGAGGCCTGCGATATACCTGCTTCCACAAAATACTGATTAAGCGGTTTGTTTTGTCTGCTTTCACAAAATACTGATTGAGGTCTGCAATATACCTGCTTCCACAAAATACTGATTAAGGGGTTTGATATGCCTGCTTTCACAAAATACTGATTGAGGTCTGCGATATACCTGCTTCCACAAAATACTGATTAAGGGGTTTGATATACCTGTTTCCACCAAATATTGATTGAGGCATGCGATATAGCTGCTTCCTCAAATACTGCTCTTAGGCACAGGGTAATTTTTAAAATTACAGCCAGAGGAAGAGGCAGGCCGTTCCACAGGTGTGGTAGGGGTTGGGCAGGTGCACCAGGCTGGAGAGTAAGTGAGAAGTTGGAGAAGGAGTGTGCGATTACTTCAAAGGGAGCACCAGAGGTGGTTGAATGGCACCCTCCTCATCCTCTGTATCTGCACAATCCTCACTCTCTGCTGTGTGCACCCCCAAATTCAAGGAAGAGGAGGGGAGTTCAATGGGAGAGACTGAGATAGGGAGGAGAATGAGGAGAAGCAGGCAGAACTTGCAGTACACAGGAGGCGAAAAGCAGACTACAAATGTATCTGGAGCGAGCCATCCACCATGCACGCTCACTTCTGGCGCTCCCAGGATGCCGGCACATGTGTGGGATTTTTTTAACATGTCAGCTGCTGGCAATAGTGTTGCCATCGGCAGACTGTGCTGTCAACGCATAATTTGCAGTAAGTTGAACACTCACCTAGGGACAACTGCCTTAGGAAGGCACCTGGCCTCCCATCACTGAGCCCAGTGGGAGCAACACCGTCAGAACCCACAAAGCCACACTCCCTGTGCTCCACGTCCTCCCTCTTTTTCTCCTCCTCCTAATCCATCCTCCGTCTCCTCCTTGGCTAACTCCTCCTTTTCTACTGCTACCGCCTCTTCCGCTGCACCCCCCAAGCTCCCCAGAAACTATTCAACGTGCCAGGTGAGACGCTGCCATGCTATTCTGGGGCTGTTGTGTCTGGAAGCCAAGAGCCACACTGGTCCTGCACTGCTTTCAGCTCTGCGGTCACAGGCCGATTAGTCGCTAGGGGTTACTTCAATTTTACAGTTGGTAAAGTGGTGTGCAACAATGGTGCCAATCTGCTCAGTGCGCTGAAACAGGGCAAAATGACACACGTGCCTGAACTTAGTGAACACACGTGCCTGTACATGACACATGTCCTGAACTTAGTCGTGCAGTGATTCATTGCCAAATACCCCGGGGTCCAAGACATCTTGCGGCAGGCCAGGAAAATCTCTGGCCATTTTAGAAGATCTTACATGGCCATGGCTCGCCTTGCTGACGTTCAGCGGCGACACCACCTACCCATCAGACGTCTGATTTGTGACTGCCCAACTCACTAAAACTCCACCTTGTATATGCTTGAAAGGCTTCCCCCAGCAAAAAGCAAAAACGTGCCGTTAATGACTACCTGTACAAACTCTGCAGCGGGACAGGTTCTGGGGAGCTTGGTTTCTTTTCACTGTGCCAGTCGCTGCTCATGTGTTACACATGCAGACTTCTGTGGTCATTTGGTGAGATCACCAAACTGGTCAGTCGCAGCCAGGGCACCATCAGTGACATTGTACCTTACGGCTTTTTTCTACAGCGTGCATCGTGTCATTGATCAAGCCATCGAGGAGTTGGAGCTGGAAGATGAGGAAGTCTCAATGCTTAATGAATTCCCATGGAAGGCTCCTCCATCTGAGACAAGTCAGCAGGAGTCTGAAGAGGAGTCAGAGGAGGATAGTGACTGAGGGGAAGAGGAGGAGGAGCAAGAAGAGCAAGCTTTGAGGGAGACTTTAAACTTTTCTGGGATCCCTGATGTTGTCCGTGGCTGGGGGGAGGAGACCGAGGACAATATTCTCCTGGGTAATGAGCAGGAGCCAGGGCGCTCTACCGCTTCCTAATTTAGTGCAAATGGGGGCCTTCATGCTCCAGTGTTTGAAGATTGGTCTACAGTAAAAATGTTATCCAGTGACCACCTAGTGTACTTCCAGCCACATAATCACATCAGATGAATGCCTAATTTTTGGAGCCTGTATTGGCCTACAGTAAAAAAAAAAAATATCCAGTGTCTGCCTAATGTACCTACAGCCACATAATCACAAGTTATTTTCTGTCAGATGAATTGCCTATTTTTTGCGGCCTGTACTCCCGTGGCCTAAAATATTTTTTTTCTTGGCTCCAGCAGGTCACATTTTTGAGAGTTTTCCTTTAAGACACATGAAAATGGCCCCTGAATTAAATACATATTTGTTGTGGGAATTTTTGCCAATGGTCCCCCTCTGTTATGTCACTGTCCATGTTCTGGGACTATTTGTGCACTTACAGTAAGTATTTGGTGGCTGCAAATATGACCTGAAGGTTTTTTTAGGTTTGCCTGCCATTAGCCTCTTACGGACACGAGGCATACCTGTACGCCCTGCTGTCCGAGTCCGGCGGCGGTGATCGTAACGGGGTGCCTGCTGAAATCATTCAGCAGGCACCCTGTGACAATGCCGAGGGGGGTCCTATATCAAAGATGGCTGCAGATTAACCCCCTTTATGCCGTGGTCCACACTGACTGCGACTTAGAAGTTGTTTGTGGTTGAGGGAGCCTATTGATGGGTGACAATACAGCCCAATGCGGTGTACAGGCTGCCCAATGCCTTGCATCAGACCCCCAGAGTGGGACAGAAAAAAAGTAAAAAAAAAGTGCTTTCAATAAAAGAAAAAGTTTCAAGTTCAAAAAAGAAAAAAACTTTCCCCTAATTTTATAATAAAAAAATAGAAAAAACAACAACATTAATTGTTATTTTCAATTAATTAAATGCTCCAAAAATGTTTTGTCTCACTCTCATTTCTTCTTGTTGCATGTTGAAGCTCTACTTGGAACCTTGCTAAGATCCAACAATGTAAAATATGATTTTTTTGCCGTTTTTCAAGTGGTCTTAAACTTTTGATCAGGGCTGTATTAGATATTGCTGAGTCCGTAACGGCCGGCTCTATAAATATAACACATGATCCACCCCGTCCGATAGACACCATAAACAAAATTAAATAAAAACAGTGTCAAAAAATGCAATTTTTGTCACCTTACATCACTAAACTCAGACTATTGAGACACTAAAACATGAGCTGGTCAGGAGTGCACGACTGAGGTGTCAGCAACACCTCCAGTACAAACAGCAAGGCGATCTCTGTAAGACGGGTTCCTAAAATGAAATTCTAACTGCGCATTGGGATGTGCTGACTGACCCCCTTTTTTCTTTGGAGTTTGTACTGGAGGTGTGGCTGACACCTCAGTCGTGCACTCCTTGACCAGCTCATCTGCCCCATAGGCTGATTTTAATTAGTGTGAGTATATAGCTTAGCCTGCTCTCCCTAATTCACTGGAAGCAATTTGGCACCAGGAGAGATATAGTGGGACTCTCATTGCATTCTTTGGTGGCCATTTGGCAGCAGGAGTGGTGTGGAGTGGGCTTGGTATGCATGTTGGTACCTGTATTCCTTGGATATAATGGAGGCCATTTTGGCATCAAAGATGACAGAAATTAATGCAGCCCCAGCATGCATATGGAACCTACACTGCCTGAATTTTATGGCAGCCGTCATGGCACATAACAGGTAGAATTTAGTGTTAGGAACCCGTCGCCTTGATGTGGCTCAAATAATTTTGTACTAAATGATTTGCCAAGCATCTCTAATTTATAAGTATAACACTAGCAATAAGCAGAATGGAAACAGCCCCCTTCCCACTTTCATAGGGTTAGATAGGGTACAGCTCTGCATCGCCTGTACAGATGCCATCCCCACCGTATGACCTCGAATACGGTCAAAAAATGTAGCAAAAAATGTTTTACTTATTTACTTGTTTGGGACACTTTATGTCAGATGTCTTATTTTACAGCGCTGCCATTTTTCTTTTTTATCAATATACCCGTAGGTCTTTGAAGGGGTTTCTCACCTCAGATATTGTTGGCATATACCTAGGATATGCCAACAATGTCAGACATGTTACTGCCATTGGCATAGGACCCCAGAAGTAAACAGAGGGCAGCAGTGCATCCTTGGCCTTAATTTCTATGGGACGTTCAAAAATAGTGCACTCTACTTCACTTTTGGGGTCCATTCTGGAAATTGGTACAGGTCCAAGAGGTGGCAATATGCTACCAATGTCTGAGATGATAAAACCCTTTTAAACCACATAGCAGTGCTTTGCTTTTAAATCTACATTGTCTAGTTGTTAGGATCAGATGTACTTTCAGTAATATGAATAAAAATGCCACATGATGATGACACTCAATTAAAAGTTTCTGTCTCAGAAATCTCAAGTAAAGATCCCTTATCACTGTATATTCCTGTTTAACCTACCAGTTATAGTGAAAATAGCTCAACTGTGAGATGAAATTTAATTTGGATTTAGGACACTGTCATGGAACCATGAACCAGACGTACAACAGAGATGAGTGGAAATAAGAAGGCTTTATTGGAAATCAAGCCGTAGCAAAAGTCCAAACGGATGGCTAAACCGAAGCAGGGTCTTGCGTAGACAGAGGTCAGGAACCAGGAGGGTGGTCAGACGAAGCCAGGATCAGGAACCAACGGGGTAGTCAGACGAAGCCAGGATCAGGAACCAACGGGGTAGTCAGACGAAGCCAGGATCAGGAACCAACGGGGTAGTCAGACGAGGCCAGGATCAGGAACCAGAAGCAGCAGCAGTCTTAGAAGCATGTGAACACAGGAGGACCAAGCAAGGAACTGAAGCCACAGACCTTCTATATATATGAGCTAGGCATCCAGCTCCTCCCAGTGGGAAGGAGAAGCCGCAGGGTGGGAGGCTACAAGAAACCCAGAAACCAAGATGGCCGCCAGCACATGTCAAACGAAGGTAAGACCATGACATTCCCTCCCCCTCAAGGGCCCCTCCTCCGCGGAGTAAGGAACGGTTTCTGAGGGAAGCGTGCGTGGAAGGCTCGGAGCAAAGCAGGAGCATGGACATCTGCGGAGGGAACCCAGGAACGCTCCTCTGGACCATAACCACGCCAATGGACCAAAAACTGCAACCGACCGCGGACCAGGCGTGAGTCCAGGATATTGCTCACCTCATATTCCTCACGATTGCCCACTTGGACCGGACGGGGCCGAGGAACCGAGGAAGTGAAACGATTACACACCAACGGCTTCAACAGGGAGACATGAAACACGTTGGAGATCCGCATGCCAGGAGGAAGCGCAAGGGCATAGGCTACCGGGTTTACCCTGCGAAGCACTCGGAAGGGACCAACAAAGCGAGGCGCCAGCTTGGGAGTGGGCACTCGAAGGTTGAGGTTGCGGGTGGACAACCATACACGGTCTCCGACCTGGTAGGAAGGAGCGGGCGCTCGTCTGCGATTAGCCTGGAGTCTCTGGCGCTGCGCAGAGACCTCAAGGGACCTCTGGATCTGTACCCAAGAAGCACGTAGGAGGGAAAGGTGATCCTCCACAGCCGGAGTATCCTGGGGAGAGAATACCTCCGGTAACACGGCAGGTTGGAACCCATAATTGGCCATGAAGGGAAACGTCCCAGAGGAAGAGTTCACCGCCGTGTTCCTGGCAAACTCAGCCCAAGGCAGGAGGTCAACCCAATTGTCTTGGTGATCGGAGACATAGCAACGAAGGAATTGCTCCAAGGCCTGATTAGATCGTTCCGCGGCCCCATTGGACTGAGGGTGGTAGGCCGAGGAGAAAGAGAGATGAATCCCCAACTGGGAGCAAAAGGCGCGCCAGAACCTGGACACAAACTGACTCCCCCGATCCGACACAATCTCCTTGGGCAAACCGTGCAACCGGAAGACCTCCCTGGCGAAAATCGTGGCCAACTCTTGTGCAGAGGGTAACTTCTTGAGAGGAACACAGTGGCACATTTTGGAAAACCGGTCCACAATCATGAGAGTGACCGTATGGCCTCGGGATGCAGAGAGGTCCACAATGAAATCTATCCCCAGGTGTGACCATGGGCGCTCCCCGGTGGCTATGGGTTGCAAAAGGCCCAACGGAAGGTGCCGAGGGGACTTACTCTGGGCACAAACGGAGCATGCCGCTACATATGCGGCGATGTCGGAACGTAGAGAAGGCCACCAGAACAGACGTGAAACAGCCCAGGACAGCTGGTTCTTTCCAGGATGCCCCGCGGCCTTGGAGTTATGGTAGGTTCGCAACAACCGAGTGCGCAACTCCTCAGGCACAAAACACCTGCCGTTGGGTCTCCCAGAGGGAGCACCAGATTGAGCCGCCAAAATCTGCTCACCCAGGGGAGAGGTCAGGCTGGTGCGAATGGCGGCCAGGATCTGATGCGGAGGTATGACCGAAGTCGGAATCGACTCCTCCCCGGACAGCTCGGAGTACTGCCGTGATAAGGCATCCGCTCTGATGTTCTTGGAACCGGGTAGGTAGGAGACCACGTAATTAAAACGTGACAAGAACAGAGCCCATCTGGCCTGACGTGGTGTCAATCTCTTGGCCTCAGAAAGGTAGGTCAGATTCTTGTGGTCCGTCAGGATGAGAACCGGAACCACCGAGCCCTCGAGCAAGTGCCTCCATTCTTTAAGGGCCTGCACGATGGCCAATAACTCCCTGTCACCAATCTGATAGTTGCACTCCGCGGAAGACAGTTTCCGGGAGTAAAACCCACAGGGAAGCAGAGGACCCTCTGGTGTTCTACGCTGAGACAGAAGGGCGCCTACTCCCGTCTCAGACGCGTCCACCTCGAGGACAAAGGGCAACCCAGGGTTGGGATGCGACAGAATCGGAGCCGACACAAAGGCGGACTTTAGAGCCTCAAAAGCTCGGATGGCCTCGAGCGGCCAGACCTGGAAATTACTGCCCTTCCTGGTCAGATCCGTGAGAGGCTTGGCTAGCATGGAAAAGTCCCTGATGAACTTCCGATAATAATTGGCGAAGCCCAAAAAGCGCTGCAGGGCACGGAGACCACTGGGCTGGGGCCACTGTAAGACAGCCGAAACCTTCTCAGGATCCATGGAGAACCCCTCAGCGGAAATGATGTAACCTAAGAAGGTTACCTGGGATCGGTGAAATTCGCATTTCTCAAGCTTACCGAACAGCCTGTTCTCTCGTAACCGTTGCAACACTCGTCTGACATCCATAATGTGGGCCTCCATGGATTCAGAATATACCAAGATGTCATCCAAATAGACCACCACACACTGCTGCAACAGGTCACGGAAAACATCGTTGATGAATTCCTGGAAGAATGCGGGCGCATTGCACAACCCAAAGGGCATAACCAAGGATTCATAATGACCGGTCCTGGTGTTAAACGCGGTCTTCCACTCATCGCCCGCCTTGATCCTTACCAGGTTATATGCCGCCCTCAGGTCGAGTTTGGTAAAGACCGTGGCCCCTTTGAGGCGATCGAACAGCTCGGAAATCAAGGGTATCGGGTAAGCGTTCTTGATCGTGATGCGATTGAGACCCCTGTAATCGAGGACAACCGTGATCAGTGGTTTGTCAACACGGGAAACCGGGGACGAGGAGACTCCACCCAAGATCTGCCCCCGACAGGACCTCAGGTGCGAGCGTTCTCCCGGACGGTTCGGACATGCCAACCGAAAATGCCCACCGAGACCACAGTACATGCATCGGCCCTCGCGTCTCCGGAGTGCCCTCTCCCCCTCGGACAGGCGAGCAAACCCCCGCTGCATGGGTTCACCCCCAGACAAGTCATCCCCAGGAGGCGTGGGAGGAGAGGGAGGCACGAGTGGGACAGCAAACGTAGGCGCCAATCTGTTAGGAGACCTCCGCAGGCTCTCCTTAAAGGAAGGTCTCTCCCTGAGTCTGGTGTC
This sequence comes from Bufo gargarizans, assembly GCF_014858855.1. Taxonomy (NCBI): domain Eukaryota; kingdom Metazoa; phylum Chordata; class Amphibia; order Anura; family Bufonidae; genus Bufo; species Bufo gargarizans. Next base: position 534,237,562 of record NC_058082.1, on the reverse strand, counting down.
AATCAAAATCAGGAAAGAAATAAGAGACTCGAGCTCCACTGGTAGGTCCTTAGCTGCAACCTCATCCTTCAAGGCATCCGAGAGACCATGAGAGAAAGCAGCGACCAGAGCCTCATTATTCCAGCCCACCTCTGCTGCCAGGGTACGAAACTCAATGGCGTATGCAGCTACGGATCGTGAACCCTGTCTGATGGACATAAGGAGCTTCGCAGCAGAGGCAGCACGAGCCGGCACATCGAATACCTTCCGAAGAGAAAGCAACAAAACCGGAAAACTCGGCAACCACCGGATTGTTGTTCTCCCATAAAGGGCTGGCCCAGGCCAAGGCCTTGTCCGAGAGCAGCGAGATCAAGAAGCCCACCTTTGATCTCTCAGTAGGAAAGGCATGTGGCAGCAACTCGAAATAAATGCCCACCTGGTTAAGGAAACCTCGGCACTGAGTTGACTCTCCCCCAAAGCGCTGTGGAAGGGGGGCAGAACCGGTCATACCCCGAGACACCGCAGGCGCAGCAACAGGTGTCGGGGTAGACTCTGGCGCAACAACCGGGGCGGCAGTAGGAGCGGGCCCAGGAGCGACAACCGACCCATCGGCAACGGAAGCGAAATGAGCCGTGCGTTCAAGCAGGGTTTGCTACGCCACAGCGAACCGACCCAACAGGTGATCCTGCTGATCAAGTCTGGCAACCAGCGTAGGTAGCGAGGATGGCCCTGTACCGTCAGAATTCATGGCTTGGTCCTAATGTCATGGAACCATGAACCAGACGTACAACAGAGATGAGTGGAAATAAGAAGGCTTTATTGGAAATCAAGCCGTAGCAAAAGTCCAAACGGATGGCTAAACCGAAGCAGGGTCTTGCGTAGACAGAGGTCAGGAACCAGGAGGGTGGTCAGACGAAGCCAGGATCAGGAACCAACGGGGTAGTCAGACGAAGCCAGGATCAGGAACCGACGGGGTAGTCAGACGAAGCCAGGATCAGGAACCAACGGGGTAGTCAGACAAGGCCAGGATCAGGAACCAGAAGCAGCAGCAGTCTTAGAAGCATGTGAACACAGGAGGACCAAGCAAGGAACTGAAGCCACAGACCTTCTATATATATGAGCTAGGCATCCAGCTCCTCCCAGTGGGAAGGAGAAGCCGCAGGGTGGGAGGCTACAAGAAACCCAGAAACCAAGATGGCCGCCAGCACATGTCAAACGAAGGTAAGACCATGACAGACACCCATTGAATGAAATAAATTGGTGCCACACTAGCAAACAATGGAAAGCGCAATTTTTTGAAACTTCACACACTGGTTTCTTATACTAGTTTTTTCTATTGGTATTTGTTTCCATGTAAAATAACCCATTCTGTCCCATGTTAGTGGACACACTAAGGGGGTCATTTTCTATTTTGAAATATGCCTAAATTAGGCTTATTTCAGGTGCCGATGGCTGCACAATGATTAGTTGAGCCATTATCTGCAACTTTGCCCTGCTCACACCGGGTATAAAATTGTGGGTGTGGCGTGAGCAGGGAAGGGGACAGGCTGGAAGGCCCGTCTCATTTCTATGCCTGTTTTAGGTGTAGAAATCGGTCTAAATGTAAGACAACTAGGAAGCAATTTTACATTTAGAAACTGGCAGAGGATATGCTGAACTTATGAAGAGGCCTGCACCTCTTCTTAACTTTGGCCGATCCGCTGCCAGCACAAAGCCTTTATTAAATGTGCCCCTAAGAATATTGAAATTCACAAAGTCTTCGGCACTCAGACCCAGTAGACGCAAGCACAGGAAGGAAGAAAATCCATGATATGTTGAAAAGATTCCCAGTGAGCGTTTGTATGCTTCAATCAAATGCTCTTTATTTTATCCATACATCAGAACATATGGCAAATGGACGCGTTTCAGCCCATCCAGCCTTCATCAGTTCGCATTAGTGTATGATTCACAAGTTTAAATCACAATTTGTACCTTATGTATGGTGACATCAGATGCCCAAACGAGGGCGGTATCAACTAGCCAAGATAATAACCGTGTTACATACTTCAAAACATATAAACCAAAAATTACATAAACATATAGCAAACTAGTATCCCTCTTATTGCAGTGACTCATCTTTGATTTGCTGGGAATCTTTTTAACATATCATGGATTTTCTTCCTTCCCGTGCTGGCGTCTACTGGGGAGAGCAGACGACTCTGTGAATTTCTGTTGCTTTTGGGTATTTGCACCGACCTCCCTTATGTCTACCACAGCATCTACATTGAGCTTTAATGAATTTTGTGAATCAAGAATAGTATTGCAGGTGCCTCAAAATAGCAAATTATTGATGATACCTGAAGTTAAATAACAGGAATAGCTCACTCTTCAGCAAATTTGGACCAGGTGCTCTAGGCCAGAAAACTGTATCACCCGTACAGGAAAAAATGTTAAAAGATAGATATATAGACTGGACTGGCACTCTGTATGTAAGAAACAATGGATGGAATGTACTATGAAATAGTATAAAATACAATGTAGAGTGATCACACAATTTATTCAAATAATAATGATAAAATCAAATAATGTGACAATAATTAATAAAAATAAACGCTGCACAGCAAGATAAGATAGAATTTACAATCATAAAACTGATAGATCCTTAAAACCAAAATAGCTGCGTATATAAGCCTTGATAGTAAAACAAATGAGTAGATGCTGTGTCTTCTCTTTTGAATGGGCAGAAAAAGTCACGTTAAGGGGACAGTAGTGAGTAATGTCTGTACTCAGGAAGGGGCTTTGAGGAAAGCAGTTTCCCAAAAATAGCTTTTCGTTCGGTATAAAATAAGGTGCTGTGTACTGTAAGGTTAAAAGTTCGTCTTACCTTAGCCCCAGGTGTTCGAGGTAAGGGTAGGTATCATATACCTGATGGTGTGCAGTCCTTTCCCATATATCTCGGCAGACGCCGAGGAAGCGTGGTCGGTGGTATACTTCTGGTTGAATCCACAGCAGGGTATCGTAGAGGCTGATGGCCGGACTGTTGGTATCCCAGAACGCCGCGTCTCACGTGGTGTGTGACGTACCTCCCGTCCGTGACTGTGTTCATGTATCGCGATAGCTGTGATCGGTCGATACTTCAACAGAGAAATTTTCTTACTGGAGCGCTCCAATTTTTTATGAAAAAGTCACAGACTTTGTGTCATCTGTAAGCAGGCCTTTAGGTGAGATGGGAGCTATCAGCTGTTTTTACGCCAAACGCGTTTCGGGGACCTCTTTCCCCTTCTTCAGTGGCAGCCACTGAAGAAGGGGAAAGAGGTCCCCGAAACGCGTTTGGCGTAAAAACAGCTGATAGCTCCCATCTCACCTAAAGGCCTGCTTACAGATGACACAAAGTCTGTGACTTTTTCATTAAAAATTGGAGCGCTCCAGTAAGAAAATTTCTCTGTTGAAGTATCGACCGATCACAGCTATCGCGATACCTGAACACAGTCACGGACGGGAGGTACGTCACACACCACGTGAGACGCGGCGTTCTGGGATACCAACAGTCCGGCCATCAGCCTCTACGATACCCTGCTGTGGATTCAACCAGAAGTATACCACCGACCACGCTACCTCGGCGTCTGCCGAGATATATGGGAAAGGACTGCACACCATCAGGTATATGATACCTACCCTTACCTCGAACACCTGGGGCTAAGGTAAGACGAACTTTTAACCTTACAGCACACAGCACCTTATTTTATACCGAACGAAAAGCTATTTTTGGGAAACTGCTTTCCTCAAAGCCCCTTCCTGAGTACAGACATTACTCACTACTGTCCCCTTAACGTGACTTTTTCTGCCCATTCAAAAGAGAAGACACAGCATCTACTCATTTGTTTTACTATCAAGGCTTATATACGCAGCTATTTTGGTTTTAAGGATCTATCAGTTTTATGATTGTAAATTCTATCTTATCTTGCTGCGCAGCGTTTATTTTTATTAATTATTGTCACATTATTTGATTTTATCATTATTATTTGAATAAATTGTGTGATCACTCTACATTGTATTTTATACTATTTCATAGTACATTCCATCCATTGTTTCTTACATACAGAGTGCCAGTCCAGTCTATATATCTATCTTTTATTGATGATACCTACCAGCTATAAAAAAAAAGACACTGGGAACGGGAGTTAGGGAGATTAACTTCCTATGAACTGCATGCAACAACATTGGCCGTATACTATAAGTTGAACAGAATCCTGAGAAGTTTGCGAGTTCACTTGCATTTAGCTTTCTGCCCTGATGATATAACTTATTGCAGTGATTTTGAAAAAATTATTAACAAATGCTCGTTGGATTTGATATTACTCACTGTGGAAAGCTTGCAGAAAACAATTACGGAAATTAAGGAGCAGCTGGACATCACAGAACGGCAGCTGCAGGATTCCTAAAACTCAGAGGAATTTTCAAAACTAAAGGGCACAGTGGAAGCTTATATCTGTAATTATAAGAAAAAGGTGGAATAAAAGAAAAGATCTAAGTTCCTACGTGACCACGAGGACTATTTACTGAATAAAGTTTATAAGTGGCAAAAGTCCCCTGCTCGTTTTGGATCTGGAATAAGAAGATCATCTCTTAGAAATTATTATTCAACAAGCTCTGGTAATGAATCAATGGGCTCACAAGACTCCCGTCCTTTTTTCCGGAGGGGAAACGGCCGACGGCCACAAAGAGGAAGCGCAGGGCAGGTCGCAAAGATCGGCGGCCAAGCCATAATCAGAGCGTCTTGGCCAGTACAGACCCGCTCACAGGTATGCCTTCCTTGTTTGTTATAAACTTGTCATCTAAAATCATAAATCTGGCCCAATTAATGGCATTGGAGAAGGGATTTTCTTTCAGTCCTATGCCATATTTTTATAGTTTTCGGATAGATGTTGAACTTCAACATTTTTTCAGAAGAATAAGATAAAAAGCACATTTTTGTCGTTTCTGAGCAGCGACAGGTGTGAATCAGGATATAGAGGGGAATGCACTCACCTTATCAGATTTGGGGCTTCGACTGAAAAGTAAATATATGCCACTGAAGAACTTGCATCCGATAGAGACATATGGTCATTTGGTTACAAAAGAGACACAGGTTTTGATGGACTCTATAAAAAGAGGTGAATTGCATATGACATATAAAGTAACTTTGTATGAGAAACAAGTGATTCAATCCCTCATGCAGGATAAAACTTTAATTGTAAAACCAGCTGATAAAGGGGATATCACTTGTCATATAGATAGAAATAAATAGGTGAAGGAGGTATTGTGCCAATTTACTGATGTTGAGACCTTCACCGGTTACGCCAGTTTTCTATATACTCCCAAAGGTACATAAGACCCTTGTAGATCCTCCAGGATGACCAATAGTGGTGTCAGTAGATTCCATCATGTAGTAGAAATTGAAGCACTCAGATTCTTGTTGCGTTTAAGAAATTTTTATTCATGCATTATTTTCATATTCCAGTTGCCCAATTTATGCCGAAATCAGAAAACAGAAAAAGCTGACCGGACGTTTCGGTCTCAAACGGACCTTCCTCCAGCGCCCTGACGATTACCCCATATGCCACACAGAAAAAAATAATTTATGACTGCTGAGGAAGGTCCGTTTGAGACCGAAGCGTCCGTCAGCTTTTTCTATTTTCTGATTTCGGCATAAATTGGGCAACTGGAATATGAAAAGAATGCATGAATAAAAAATTCTTAAACGCAACAAGAACCTGAGTGCCTCAATTTCTACTACATGAATGTGCCTATTTTAGCCTTTAATTGGCACCAGAACTTTCAGAGTGCGGTTCTCCATTTTCTCTCAGTAGTTTCCATCATGTCACCGCTAGCTATAGTCCTGGAAAAAGTGCTGAAGCCGCTGGGGAAAAACCCAATATCCTTCCTTTGGATACATCAATTTTTTTTTCACGTGTAATTAATAGAGATGGCCTTGCGGTTCGCCCAGCGGTCGTTTTGCAGTAAACTTTGCGTGTTCGTGATTCGCCGAACATGTGAATATATTAAGAAATTTGTGCCCACCATATTACTATATGCCTGTGTTATATACTGCGGTCATATTCTGTTATTCAAAACACACAATTTTTGGGCAAAATACTTAATTTAAGGCCTTGTCTGCATCTGTCAGTGTGAGATACACACTTTAGATACTGCTGTGCTATTCTGGTATTAAAAAAAACCCACCCATTTGGGGCAAAATACTTAATTTGCAGCCTTATCTGCATCTGTATGTCTAAAATTCAAGCGTTATATACAGCTATCATTTTCTGTTATTAAAAAAACACCCATTTTGGGCAAAATACTTAATTTGACGCCTTGTCTACATCTGTACGTGTGAGATACACGCTTTAGATACTGCTGTGATATTCTGATATTAAAAGAAGCACACATTTTGGCCAAAATACTTCATTTGCGGCCTTGTCTGCATCTGTATGTGAGAGATACATGCTTTAGATACTGCTGTTCTATTCTGGTATAAAAAAAAACACACATTTTGGGCAAAATATTTAATTAGCGGTCTTGTCTGCAGCTGTACGTGTGAGATACAGTACAGACCAAAAGTTTGGACACACCTTCTCATTCAAAGAGTTTTCTTTATTTTCATGACTATGAAAATTGTAGATTCACACTGAAGGCATCAAAACTATGAATTAACACATGTGGAATTATATACAGTACATAACAAAAAAGTGTGAAACAACTGAAAATATGTCATTCTAGGTTCTTCAAAGTAGCCACCTTTTGCTTTGATTACTGCTTTGCACACTCTTGGCATTCTCTTGATGAGCTTCAAAAGGTAGTCACCTGAAATAGTTTTCACTTCACAGGTGTGCCCTGTCAGGTTTAATAAGTGGGATTTCTTGGGGTTGGGACCATCAGTTGCGTTGTGAAGAAGTCAGGTGGATACACAGCTGATAGTCCTACTGAATAGACTGTTAGAATTTGTATTATGGAAAGAAAAAAGCAGCTAAGTAAAGAAAAATGAGTGGCCATCATTACGTTAAGAAATTAAGGTCAGTCAGTCTGAAAAATTGGGAAAACTTTGAAAGTGTCCCCAAGTGCAGTCACAAAAACCATCAAGCGCTACAAAGAAACTGGCTCCCATGCGGACCGCCCCAGGAAAGGAAGACCAAGAGTCACCTCTGCTGCGGAGGATAAGTTCATCCGAGTCACCAGCCTCAGAAATCGCAGGTTAACAGCAGCTCAGATTAGAGACCAGGTCAATGCCACACAGAGTTCTAGCAGCAGACACACCTCTAGAACAACTGTTAAGAGGAGACTGTGTGAATCAGGCCTTCATGGTATAATATCTGCTAGGAAACCACTGCTAAGGACAGGCAACAAGCAGAAGAGACTTGTTTGGGCTAAAGAACACAAGGAATGGACATTAGACCAGTGGAAATCTGTGCTTTGGTCTGATGAGTCCAAATTTGAGATCTTTGGTTCCAACCACCGTGTCTTTGTGCGACGCAGAAAAGGTGAACGGATGGACTCTACATGCCTGGTTCCCACCGTGAAGCATTGAGGAGGAGGTGTGATGGTGTGGGGGTGATTTTCTGGTGACACTGTTGGGGATTTATTCAAAATTGAAGGCATACTTAACCAGCATGGCTACCAAAGCATCTTGCAGCGGCATGCTATTCCATCCGGTTTGCGTTTAGTTGGACCATCATCTATTTTTCAACAAGACAACGACCCTAAACACACCTCCAGGCTGTGTAAGGGCTATTTGACCATGAAGGAGAGTGATGGGGTGCTGCGCCGGATGACCTGGCCTCCACAGTCACCGGCCCTGAACCCAATCGAGATGGTTTGGGGTGAGCTGGACCGCAGAGTGAAGGCAAAAGGGCCAAAAAGTGCTAAGCATCTCTGGGAACTCCTTCAAGACTGTTGGAAGACCATTTCAGGTGACTACCTCTTGAAGCTCATCAAGAGAATGCCAAGAGTGTGCAAAGCAGTAATCAAAGCAAAAGGTGGCTACTTTGAAGAACCTAGAATATGACATATTTTCAGTTGTTTCACACTTTTTTGTTATGTATATAATTCCACATGTGTTAATTCATAATTTTGATGCCTTCAGTACGAATCTACAATTTTCATAGTCATGAAAATAAAGAAAACTCTTTTAATGAGAAGGTGTTCTCCAAACTTTTGGTCTGTACTGTACATGCTTTAAATACTGATGTCATATTCTGTTATTAAAAAAACACCCTTATGGGGCGTGGCTTGGCCGCTGAGAGGAATGGCCGCTTGATTTTGCAGCTCCTGCACCACAGCGACTATAACTGAGCTCCCCGGAGTCGTTAATACTTTCATCGCCATATCCCTGCCGGTATTTGCGCTGGACACCCTTCTGGACGACATGGGGAAGTCAAAGAGGCAGCTTCCAAGGCTACAGAGCAGGAATCTAGATGGGTTCTTTGAAAGAGGCCCAGCCAAAGATGGCGCCGGATCCCGCGCCGAAACTCACCTGCTTTCTCCTCAAGACGGCACACCGCCGCGGTGTAGCTCCAGATCGCCGTCACCTCCGTTGGAACACGATAACTTCTTGTTAACGGAGGCAGAATTCCCGTCGCTCCCTCCGACCCCAAACGATGTCAGAGCGCCGGAGAATATGGCTCCACGACACACCGCTGCTAGCCCTGCCGACTCTTCACCTTCTACCAGTCCCCAGAAGCAGAGGCCGCGGCTGGAGTCATCTAACACGTCTGAGGTCAGTGCAGTGACATGGGCGCAAGAGTCGGAGACCCGCATAACGGTCCCCATTATCGCATACCAGACGTCGGATAAGCCACTATGCGAAGACTCCATTAAAAATATGCTTCTGGCGCTTCATCAGTCCCTGCGCACAGATATGATAGGGCTGATTAACCCTTTAGCTGCCAAGGTTAAAGAGACTGAGAGTAAAATCCTGCATGTAGAAAGCAAAATGGCAGAATTTGCAGCCTCACAGAACAATGTAATAGATGCCCACAATGATCTGGCTGACGAACTTGAATCTATTAAAAGTAAAATTGCTGACATGGAGGATCGTTCCAGGAGGAACAATGTGAAATTCCGTGGTATCCCAGAAGATGTGGCTCCTCGAGATCTGCAGACATACCTTAAAAATCTCATAAAAACACTGTTGCCAAGAATTCCAGTCCCTGACATGATCATTGATAGAGCTCATAGGATACCGAAACCCTCACACCTAGGGGCAGACATCCCTAGGGACACTCTTGCTCGTATTCACTTTTTTCATACTAAGGAGGCTTTAATGCTAGCAGCGAGGAACTGTGATCAACTTCCAGCCCCTTTTCAAACAATGAGGTTATTTGCGGATCTCTCCATGGCGACTTTAAGACAGAGAAGAGAGCTCCAACCGATCACCCTTGCCCTTAGGGAACATGATATCCAATATAAATGGGGCTATCCACAAAAATTGCTGATCCGGAAGAATGGCAAGACTCATGTAGTAAAATCTGTGGCGGATGGTCAAGATCTCCTGCAATCCTGGGACATTCGTTTTTCACTGGACAAACAGGGTAGTCGCAGACGGGATGAACCATCCCCCTCAACCAACGTGAGGGATTTCTAATATCAGCTTTATGATTACTACTGGCCCTGAACGAGGGTGTCCTCTGTACTATTCCACCGCAGAATAAGTGTGGTTCAGGTGATAAAATTAGGTCTTTGTGATAATTGAATGGGGCCAATTGTTTGATCCTTTCCATCCTCAGGTGCAGTTAATGTTCTGATTTATTCCGAACGGTTGAGTTTCCTCCCAGCTTCACCAGTGGACTTACGTCACCGATATTGCACAGGCGGATTTGGGCCATCTGGAGTTGTTTTTCCATTGATTTCCCGAATTTTCCCTCTGTCCCATTCTCATTCACTCACCAACTACTATAGTACGATTGCCTGTTATATTTGCCTGTTATTAGACTGCAGGGTATTGCTTATAAGTTTGATTGTTACAGGACGGTTGATTGTTTTTCTGTCTGAAGCGTTTGGAGTCTCCTTCCACACGTATGGGTCTTAAAATATTATCTTTAAATGCTAAAGGGCTAAATTGCCCTCAAAAAAGATCCTATGTTTGGCGGGAGGCAGCCAAAGCTGGTGCGGACCTCATCTGTATTCAAGAAACTCACTTGTTGCAGGAAGACGCTAAACGTATCCATAATCGCTCCTTTCCTCATATATTGCATTCTCATTTCAGCAAAAAGTCTAGGGGGGTGTTTATAGCTGTTAAGAACACGGTTGCCTTCAGCATCATTTCGTCCAGAACGGATCCCAATGGCCGATATATCATTCTGGTATGTTCCATTGATAATATTGTCTATACCTTGGTTAACGTCTACGCACCCAATGATCACCAAGTCATATTTCTACGCAAACTACTGAAACATATACATCTTATAAAGCAAGGGAAAGTCATTCTGTGTGGGGACTTTAACACAGTGATGGATCGGACATTGGATTCCACTTGCCCAACAAGACGCTTGGGAGGGGGAATGGCTTCTATGATACATGCCGAGGGCCTAGTGGATGTTTGGAGAGCCCAACATAGCATGGAGAGGGATTATACTTTCTTCTCATCCCCCCATTTATCATACTCTCGTATCGATATGTTTCTGGTTGATCAAGCCACTCTATTACACACAACATCCACAGACATTGGGCTTATACAATGGTCTGATCACGCCCCAATAACATTGACCTTAGAAAATCTATACCAGTCCCCTAGAGCTCCTATCTGGCGGAATGATATATCCTTATTTTCTAATCCAGAACTGGTCAGAGAGCTTTCTAATGAACTGCGGGAGTTTTTCACTTTTAACGATGGCTCGGTATCAGACAAGTTTATTCTGTGGCAGACCGATAAAGCTTTTATAAGAGGGTCTCTAATTAGAATGAAACACAAATTGAAGAAAGTTAGAGAAAAGGAAATTTCTCGGTTACTTCAGACCATTGCGGATCTTGAGGGCATTAATAAGGTTACCCCAACACCCAGTACTTCTGCCTTGATAAGGCTGGAGAGAGATAAATTGAGAGGTCTTCTGTCCCACAATTACTCCAAATCCCTATTAAGATTGAAGTCGAGATATTATGCTCAAGGAAATAGAGCTGGTAAGCTTTTAGCCAATCAAGTTAAAACGCAGCAAGCGAAAACAAGAATTCCGTTTCTCATTCATCCATTATCTAAGGCTAAACTACTGGATCCTAGGGACATTGCAGAACAGTTTCGCGCCTATTATCACACCCTTTATAATCTTAGGGATACTGTAACTCTACCAAATAATTATGAGGGGCTAGTGGAGGACTTTCTGAAACATGCCAATCTTCCCACCCTTTCCACTTCACAGTTGCAGTCCTTAAATGCCCCACTCACACCCACAGAACTTCAAAAGATAGTAAATACACTCCCTATGGGCAAGTCTCCAGGACCTGACGGTCTGTCTAATGAGTATTATAAACACTTGCTCCCAATTCTATCCTCTTATATCTTAGATGTTTTTGCCCAAGCTCTTGCCAGGACCCCGTTTCCCTCTGAAATGCTCACTGCCTTGATTGTTACACTGCCTAAACCAGGCAAAACCCCGGACGTACCTCAAAATTTCAGACCTATTTCCCTACTTAATTCGGACATAAAACTTTTCGCCGAATTATTAGCCTGTAGACTAGCTCCCATACTACCCTCCCTGATTAAAGATGATCAGACTGGGTTTGTGAAAGGCCGCGTATCTTCAGATAACACCAGAAGATTGGTGGACTTGTTCAACTATGCAGAACAGAAGGGCCTTCCTATGTTGGCAGTGACCTTAGACGCCGAGAAGGCGTTCGACCGCCTACACTGGTCATTCGCATTCTCGGTTCTCAATAAGATGGGGTTTACAGGCGATATAGTGAATGCCTTTTCCAGCCTATACACCTTCCCCAGGGCCAGGGTGTGGGTGAATGGGGTGCTATCTGATCCTCTCGAGATCTCCAATGGTTCGCAGCAAGGTTGTCCATTGTCACCACTTTTGTTCATATTGGCTTTGGAACCTCTGGCACAACACATTAGGAATGATCCTCATGTTCATGGTGTGAAAATTGGTGGGCGGGATCACAAGATTTCGTTATATGCGGACAACATCATTCTTACACTATCAGACCCTAAACTGTCAGTATGTTCGGCCTTTGAAATCATAGAACAATTTAGTTCATTATCCTACTATAAAATTAATAACTTAAAATCCCAGGCCTTGCCTCTCAACATTCCTCTAAAGGATGTTATGGAGCTAAAATCCCTTTACCCTTTAGATTGGCAAGATTCTGATCTTCCATATTTGGGAATTAAGCTCACCTACCCGTGCTCCCTCTTGTATAGACGCAACTATGAGCCCCTTCTATCGACCCTATCTTCGGATTTCTCTCAATTCTCCATGAAAGAGATTTCATGGGTGGGACGAGTGGCGGCATTCCAGATGATGACATTACCCAAATTGATCTATGTTTTCAGAGCCCTACCGATACCAGTCCCAGATATGTTCTTTAAGAAGGCACAGGCAATAATATCTAAATATATATGGAATTCATCCAAACCTAGAATAGCCCAAAAGCAACTTTTCCTAAGAAAAAAAAAGCAGGAGGAATAGGCCTTCCTTCTATCAGGGACTACCATAGAGCTATTGGATTGTCCTTAGCTAGGGAATGGTGGAAGAAAGATAGCGCCAAGGCTTGGCATCAAATTGAATCCCACTCGCTGTCTGGTGGATCCTTGAGAGATGTCTTAATAAGGATTATTTGGACTAGGAAGGTCCCTAATCTTTCTCTTATGACTGTGAAATTCACAGAATGAACACAACCCTGTTCACGGGATTATAATAGAATTAGGTCATAAATACAGGAGTATCACAGAGAAACCGTTAATTCTAAAACATGACTTTTAATGTATTCAATTAAAATATTTTGACCCTTTTGATACAAAAATAAACAATAAACAAAAATTAAAGCATAAGCTACAGATCACTTGTTTCCAAAGTGGCAGGATAACAAGTGAATGATCTATAGGGACAATCACCCTAGTGTTGCCCTTAATGTTATGGCCCTGCCTATGAACGGAATGGCCGCCCTGATAAGGGCGATCCCGTATCTCGTGCCTACTATATTACCCTAGAAGGCCCTGATGCGGGTGGCGGGTTAAACTAGTCCTAAAAGGAGGCTGTTGCTGATCTACAGGTCTACCAAAAACAAAAAAGGATTAATTATATTAGAAGAACACCCAAAACCCATATCATGGGAGTAGAAATAGGAAAAAGCAGTATATAGTTATAGCATGACTGTGAAAACGTCCCTACGCGTTTCGCCCGGTTGATATTGGGCTCCTCAGGGGACCAAAACCAGAGAAATACAGAGTGTCCAACACCACAGATAAATCATAGATTAAAGACAATACATATATGTGACCACAATAAATGTAGCTTAAAGGATCGGTCACCAATTTTATTTAGATGTATATATATAAATATAAGACCCCTAGTCCTAAGTGTAGGATACTAATTTAATCTTGATATATCGGGCTCCAGCTATATGAAGAAAAAGCAGTATAGAGATGGCAATATTGATCCAATCATCAAATTGATACCAAATGGTCATAACACGCCCTCCCACTTCAAGGGTGTATGGAAATCAAGATGCTATACAGCAGAATATCAGCACACAATAGCCGCAGCAATCTCTGTGGAGAGAATATATATATATATAGTGCAGTAGAACTAAAAGTATGCAGTGTCTAGTCCGTTGACACTATACCTACTACTACACAGAGACACTATTCCCACTCTGGCATTCCTCACCTGTTACGTGAGTTGCTACATCTTAAAGGGCCCTGCACCAGTACCCTGCGCACATTGCAATTGGCGTCACAAACAAACCATAGACTTATATACATCTATCCTGACCCACTGCATAGTTGGCCATCGTATCCCCGTCCTGCTCATTGCACAAAGACAACGTACCGTCCTTCATTCCGTCAATGGAGCGTGATCATAAGATGCACGAGTACAAGCGCACGCTGGTAGATGTGCTGCTGGTGGCATTCCCACCTGACAGCAGGGGCACAGTGGAAGCACAAGGCGAAGGCAGAGGAGGAGGAAGGGGTCGCCAATGCAGCTCAGGCACCACCAGCACCTCAGATGCAGGGTTAGCATGGCTGAAATGTGGAAAAGCTTTGTCAGCACGCCACAACAACCATCAACACCAGCTTATATAAAACGTCTTACCAGGAGGCAGCATTTCAACAACATGGTGGAGCAGAATGTGTGCACACGCATACACGTAATGAATGACGGGTCTGCACCCTTCAACTTCTGGGTCTCCAAATTGGGCACATGACCCGAGCTTGCCCTTTACGCCTTGGAGGTGCTCGTCTGCCCTGCAGCCAGTGTATTGTCTGAACGTGTGTTTAGCATGGCAGGGGGTGTTATCACAGACAAGAGCAGCCGCCTGTCCAATTCAATGTGGACAAGCACACGTTTATTAAAATGAATCAGGCATGGATCCCGTACCTTCTGCAGAATAGACATGTATACCAGCCTTAACCAGCCATTGTTATACTACAGCGCAATTGCTCATTGTTGTGTTTTGGATATTTCCTCTCTCTTTTGGAGTGTACCTAATTAAAAAAAAAATAATAATAAACCAGTGTTGGCTACCTCGTCCTCCTCCACAGCCACTTCCACCTAAACCGCTACATCCACCGCCTCCTCAAATTCCTATTCCATATGGACCTCCTCCTTATAAATCAAGTTAATTTTTTTCAATTTGTACGTATTTTATTTTAGGTCATTTCACTAATGTGTCTGTTACATTTTCTGGTGAAATTCACAAATTTTTGGGTGTGATATGCCCCTGCTCTACCTAGTAGAAAGGTAACATTTCACTAATTTGTCTGTCACACATTCGGGTGTAATTCACCACTTTTTGGGTGTGATATACCCTGGCTGTACCTAGTAGACAGGTAAAAATATTTGACTAAATTGTCTGTTACATTTTCAGGTGAAATTCACCAATTTTTCAGTGTGATATACCCCTACTCTACCTAGTAGACAGGTAACATTTCAATAATTTGTCTGTTACATATTCGGGTGTAATTCACCAATTTTTGGGTGTGATATACCACTGCTATACCTAGTAGACAGGTAAAAACATTTCACTAATTTGTCTTTTACATATTCAAGTGAAATTCACCAATTTTTGTCTGTGATATACCCCTGCTCTACCTTGTTGACAGGTAACATTTCACTAATTTGTCTGTTACATATTTGGGTGTAATTCACTAATTTTTGGGTGTTATATACTACTGCTATACCTAGTAAACAGGTAAAAAATGTCATACATTTTTCTGTTACATTCTTGGGTGACACTTTACAGTTTTTGCCATGAATAAACCCTGCTCTACATAGAGTGGGATGCGAAAGTTTGGGCAACCTGGTTAATCGTCATGATTTTCCTGTATAAATCATTGGTTGTTAAGATAAAAAATGTCAGTTAAATATATCATATAGGAGACACACACAGTGATATTTGAGAAGTGAAATGAAGTTTATTGGATTTACAGGAAGTGTGCTATAATTATTTAAACAAAATTAGGCAGGTGTATAAATTTGGGCACCACAAAAAAGAAATGAAATCAATATTTAGTAGATCCTCCTTTTGTAGAAATTACAGCCTCTAAACGCTTCCTGTAGGTTCCAATGAGAGTCTGGATTCTGGTTGAAGGTATTTTGGACCATTCCTCTTTACAAAACATCTTTAGTTCATTCAGGTTTGATAGCTTCCGAGCATGGACAGCTCTCTTTAATTCACACCACAGATTTTCAATTATATTCAGGTCTGGGGACTGAGATGGCCATTCCAGAACGTTGTACTTGTTCCTCTGCATAAATGCCATAGTGGATTTTGAGCAGTGTTTAGGGTCGTTGTCTTGTTGAAAGATCCAGCCCCGACGCAGCTTCAGCTTTGTTACTGATTCCTGGATATTGGTCTCCAGAATCTGCTGATACTGAGTGGAATCCATGCATCCCTCAACTTTGACAAGATTCCCAGTCCCTGCACTGGCCACACAGCCCTACAGCATGATGGAACAACCACCATATTTTACTGTAGGTAGCAGGTGTTTTTCTCGGAATGCTGTGTTCTTTTTCCTCCATGCATAACGCCGCTTGTTATGGCCAAATAACTCAATTTTAGTTTTATCAGTCCACAGCACCTTATTCCAAAATGAAGCTGGCTTGTTCAAATGTGCTTTAGCCCACCTCAAGCGGCACTTTTTGTGCTGTGGGCGGAGAAAAGGCTTCCTCTGCATAACTCTCGCATACAGCATCTCCTTGTGTAAAGTGCAACGAATGGTTGAACAATGCACAGTGAATCCATCTGCAGCAAGATGATGTTGTAGGTCTTTGGTGCTGGTTTGTGGGTTGACTCTGACTGTTCTCACCATTCGTCGCTTCTGTCTATCTGAGATTTTTCTTGGTCTGCCACTTCGAGCCTTAACTTGAACTGAGCCTGTCTTCCATTTCCTCAATATGTTCCTAACTGTGGAAACAGACAGCTGAAATCTCTGAGACAGCTTTCTGTATCTTTCCCCTAAACCATGATGGTGAACAATCTTTGTCTTCGGGTCATTTGAGAGTTGTTTTGAGACCCCCATGTTGCTACTCTTTAGAGAAGATTAAAAGAGGAGGGAAACTTACAATTGATCCCCTTAAATGCTCTTTCTCATAATTGGATTCACCTGTGTATGTAGGTCAGGGGTCACTGAGCTTACCAAGCCAATTTGAGTTCCAATAATTAGTTCTAAAAGTTTTGGAATCAATAAAATGACAACAGTGCCCAAATTTATGCACCTGCCTAATTTTGTTTAAACAATTATAGCACACTTTCTGTAAATCCAATAAACTTAATTTCACTTCTCAAATATCACTGTGTGTGTCTCCTATATGATATATTTAACTGACATTTTTTATTGTAACAACCAACGATTTATACAGGAAAATCTGGACGATTGCCCAAACTTTCGCATCCCACTGTAGGTGAGGGGAACCTACATTTTTAAAAATCATCTGTTCCATTGGTGGGTGACATTAACCCATATCTGGCAATGAAAAAACTCTGCTTAGGTGACAGGGAATTAAATTTGTAAAATGTGTCTTTAATTGGCCCTTTCATTCGATCCTTCTGCTTTAATAATTTGTCCCACATTTCAGCTTGATCACATTGCAGCCATTGACCTCTCTTGAATGTGGTCTCCCTTTCTCACGCTCCCTCTCTGGCGTGGAACCCTGATTCGCCGATAACCGTGATCAACATGGTAGGCTCAGAAAAGAACATCCAAAGTTGATAGAGAAGATATCCTAAATGGATCGTGGATCAGGCAGAAGTTATCTAGAGTCAAAAAGCGGCAGCAGGGCCTCTCATGTCTAATGTTTCCAAATCCAAAAGACCCCAGTGACATTCCCTATAATTTTTTATTAATCATTCCAATAACAGGGCATCTTAAGAGTCCTGTATTGTTATTTATCGTCACTAACTCCCCGAGTCGGGAGTAAGTAATTGCCGCACGCCCCCTCCTTTTCTTCAATTCTTCTGCTTTAATAATTTGTCCCACATTTCCGCTCGATCACAATTAAATTTCATCCATTGATCTCCCTTAGATCTCTCTTTCTCACGCTCCCTCTCTGGCGTGGAACCCTGATTCGCTGCTAACCGTCATCAACATGGTAGGCGCAGAAAAGAACATCCAAAGTTTATAGAGCAGAAATCCAATTGGATTGTGAAAATCACAGTGACGTGGGACATGGTGGGCGGTATGTTTGCACACGCCTACACGAGCTCACTGATGGGTCTACCACCTGCAACTTCTAGGTCTCCAAATTGGGCACATGGCCTGAGGTTGGCCAGTGTATTGTCTGAACGTGTGTTTAGCACGACTGGTGGGGGTTATCATAGGTTATATTTCCTAATGTTTTGGGTGTACCCTAATTTTAAAAATAAAAAATACATTTTAAACCAAAAAGCAGTGTAGACTTCCTCCTCCTCCTCCACCGCCGCTTCCACGTACACCGCAACATCCACCACCTCCTCAACCTCCTACTCCATATGGACCTCGTCCTCCTAGATCAAGATTATTATTTTTTATTTTTACGTATTTTATGTTATTGAAAGTAATTTTCCTATCCACATTTGTTTGCAGAGCACTTTCCATGCTCTTAACCACTTAACTCTATTCTTCTCCTCTGTCAGAACATACTGCTGGATTTAATAAATGAAGATGTGACTCTAACTTTAAAGGACTTTCCCGTATGTTATTCAGAACCCAGCTAGAGGAGGATAGTTTACTGTAGCTGCTTGTAAAGCGTTTTACTTTAAACTGTTAACTAATATATGGCGATCATGTTTTATACAAAAAAAATATATATCGCTGTTCACAGAAACTGCTGCCAAAGGATTTAGAGGTGGCATATGATTGATTATTATAATTGGTGGCTATTAATATCATTAACATATTTAAAATGTGATCTGTTTCAACATTCTCTATATCATAGTCAAGCAATAATATGATCATTCTTTTATGTATGTTTAATACAGGGATTTCTTTAGGGGGTTCTGAAATTTGGTTCCATTTGCTGGATGAAAACTAATGAAAATGCAAATGATATACTTCTACTTTCAAAGCAGCTAGTTAAAATGGTTCAAACAATCTTTAAAAATGAGATCTCTGGAACAGAGGCTTGGGGAAAAATATGTTGATTGACAAAGCTGTCAGACAGGCGGACCTTGGAGAAAGGAAAAAGTGTCTCAAAGACTACAACAAAGCAACATATATAACATACTAATCAAGTCCTTGAAGCAAAATAAAGCAAAGAGGCTGATTTACAGCTGTTCAGTATAGAATGCTTCATTTCTACATTTACTGGTTATATGTACATGATATTTTAATAAACCAGTGATAATGCCCATGCTGAATGACATTCTTACCATGGAAACAGTGAATAATGCATGAGGTTTTTTAATCAGAAAATCAAGTTAAACACATGTCACACATTTCCTAATCATTAAATCCTTTTTGCTTGACATGACTGCTCAGATGTGCACAATCCATCAATCAGTATAAATATGCATCTCCTTGAAGACAGGACTATTTAAACCAGATCATTCTCCATGGACATGATTGGCAGCTTGGCGATATAAGCACAAAACCTTGCCCCACCTTACCTCCCAACTAATATAATGCTTTAGTCTTTATATGCTATACAATATTTCTTCTGTATTAAAATTATATTTAAAGTAAGGTAGTGTAAATGTTTATCACTTAATACTATGGCAGTGTGAAGGCAAATAGGGGAAGTTCTAAACCCAGAATTTAGTATACACTTACATTAACAGAGAAACAAATAAATGTTAAGGGCCCTTTACACTGCCCAATGTTCAGGCAGATTATCGGTAATGAGTGGCCGTACAGATGCTTATAAGCGATTAGCCGATTATCGATGATCGTGTTATATTTGTTCATCGAGTAATAGGATTGTTCGTGTGAACACCTAAATCATCGCTTGCCAGTAGCAGATCATAATGTCTAAAAGGAACTCTGCTGCTGGCAAACAATGTTTCTGTATGGAGACAAGCGATGACATTTAGCGATTGCTCCTCCCCATACTGCAGGGGAGATTGTTGCATGTAAATGCACTTTCTCCTTCACTGACAAGCAAGTGATTGTCAGGAAGGAATGCTTCCTTCCAATCAATTGCTACATCAGGTCATGTAAAGGAGCCTTTAAACACACCACAATCAACATCTGGATTTGGTTGAATCTTGAATTTGAAATCAAGGATTGTGAAAACAGTATGGCCCATATTTAATAATGTGATTATGCCTAGATCTCTTCTTAAAATGTACCAATCATTCACTTGAATGGAGTGAGTACTTGTAATTATAATATGTTGCCACTGCAAGGCAGATGAAGCTGCAGGGAAGCTACAATCACATGGAGCGCTGCCTCCTCTTCAAATAGCTGATCGGTGGGGGTGCCAGGTGTCAGATCCCACCGATCAGATATTGATGACCCATCCTAAGGATGAGTCATTAAGATATACTGCCTACACCTTTAAAGCTATATTCAGAGCACAATATTTTTCCACATTTATATATGCATAAAATATATGTTAAACATATGCCTCTAATAGATGGCATTCAGGGACATCTGTCACCGTTGGGTTCCATTGTTAAAAAATAAAAGTGGCTCTGTGAGAGAGCTGAAACGTTGCCTGTATGAACATGTGTTGAATAAATTTTGTATTTTTTCACTTTTTATCTAAGGAGTGCTGCGTTACATTTATTTGAATTGTGTTTGGACTCCAGGACCCAGGGAAAAAACGCTGGCACCTGAATCATTTGCATCACTTGAAGTGAGGAGTGCTGCCCTGCCATCTTTTGGATATATATATATATATATATATATATATATATCCATTTAACATTTATTTTAATTTTAATGTGGGACAAAGATATTTTGTGACCACAGCCCAAATTTCCAAATACATACCTAAAAAGTTTATGATGACTCATGTAAAAAATATTGCAATTAACCACTCTAACATTTTACATAAATGTAAGATATATCATCATGCCAGGAAGGGTCTATTACGCAGGCTCAGGAGCTGAGTCTACTCTATGTGAAATGTGTGCTGGCTGTTTAATACAGCTGACGACCATTTACTGTGGCTTGGATTATATAAGAAGGAGTTAATATACAGTGGAAAATATGATTTGATAATTTATATGTTTAAATATGACACAGAAATATTGAATTGTGTAATTCTCATAATGTCTCAATATACTGTAATATACCGGACTAAAATATAATTTAGTGTTAACTTGTTACTTGAAGAAGTGGACTTATTCAACCTTGCTTTCAGTTTTAATCAATTTATCCTTTTTGTTCTTAATGTGCCAAGAATTCAAAGTCCAAATTAATTTATGACAATTTTATGTAGTATTTTTTTTTAAATTGAAGTAATTTATTGCTCCAGTTCGACCTTTTCAGTATTCTATAATATAGCTGACCTTCAATTTTCTCTCAGTTTCCTACTTCTAGTTCACAAAGTTATAGAAAAGAGCAGTTAACCAATCCAATTGCAATAATAAAAGGTCAAATTTACACAACACTGTTGAAATAGTGAATTGGTTAATCCATCAAAGTACAGATTCAATCAAATACCCATGAAACTACAAAAAGTCATGCTGTTATATATTTCTCATAATCCTCAAGGATTTAAAATATTGACTCTATGGTCTCAGCAATGGGGTTTAAGGTTACAACAAGGCCCAAAAATGTCATGCAATTCAATTTTTATTGCAGCCCATTATAAAAATTGCAATATTTAGGGTCATGTAAACAAAAATAAATGACATTTCACTTACTGCACTTAAAGGCTTATTAATTCCAAAACAAGTGGAGCTACACTGTAGTTCAGTGTCTAAAAAGTTATTGTAATAGTTTCTAGGAGTCCAGATGTCCCATTAAAGCATCAAATAAGGAAATAGAACGTCAAAGGTTCCAAAGCAAGCAGTGGTTCAGCCCCTCAAAAAGAGGAACTACATAGAAGGGCTAAAACATTGCTTGTGGACAGAGGGTGTATAAATTCCCTTATCCTCGGAGCATCTGCTTCTTTTTCTCTAATTGATGACTACAGAGTTATTAAAAATGCATTCATTTTATTTTAAACAAAATTGTCATTTAAATGTAATAAACTGTTAAAGGAACAATCCAGGAGACTTTCAAATCATCTACAGTATGCATATGGCTCATAACTGTTGTAGTAATCAGTTATGTTAAAATATTGTAGTAGATAATGTATATTGAGTACCAAATTAGAAACTAAACTCTGCTATGTCTTTAAGATTAGACATATGCAAGTTCTTAAAAATGCATTTGGGGTCCAATTCATCCGAATTAGTCAATAAATTTGATTCAGGTAAAAATCAATTTTACTAGAATCAAAATTAATTTAGATTTCCTGGAAAAGTCCCTCTTTCTCTCTCTTTTTTTTCTCTCTCTCTCTGTCGCTCTTTCTCTTTTTCTCTTTCTTTCTCTTTATCTCTCTCATCTCTTTTAGAATCAAAATTTGCCCCATTTTTTTTGTTCTCAAGAAATTCTTACGAATCTGAAATTTTAGAAAAATTCTGGTTCTAAAGAATCTATTCACTCATCTCTATTTAAATTCCTTTCGGTCTTCTAGTTACTGCATACTTAATGTTACACTTGGATACTACCTATTTGACAACTGTGGATCCAAAACACCCATAAATGCAATGAAAATTCAATTGAAAGCATATGAAACTTAATTTTTATAAAAAGGCTAAAGACTTCTACCAATCATCTGATCTAAGTGTGTACTTGGGGAAGGGGCTATCCTGATGTCAGCTGCTACGAGTAGGCACAAATAAGCCATTCTACCTTGGGTAGGTTATTTAGCTACACGGCTAAGACAACTATTGGGCTAATTTCTTTGGGTGAAGGAAAACCAAGCTATGTCCCCGAGCTAGCCCTGGTGTTGATCTTGGAACCGTGGTTAATTGGCCTTAGTTAAAGGAAAATGTAAAATTGCATGCCTAACATGGCAATGAATGGTAGACTATGGAATGCATGGAGTAACTTTAGAGGTCATTTATCAAAATGGTATAAAGTAGAACTAGCTTAGTTGCCCATAGCAACCAATGAGATTTGACCTTTCATTTAGGACAGCTCCTTTGGAAAATGAAAGGTGGAATCTGATTAGTTGCTATGAGCAACTAAGCCAGTACTACTTTACACCAGTTTAATTTTTGACCCCCTTTATCTTCTAGAGCTAGTGCTGCCCTACTTAGTAACTTTCTGCTTGGGCTCATAGAGGGTCCTCACTGGGCATAGGCCAATATGTTAAATCAGAATATATTTAGTAAAGCTTATTGGTAATAACAGATTCTGAATGTTCGATTACTGGCACCATATAGTCAAATTCAGGTAAATATCACATAGATAATATAAATCAGTAATGTGTGTAGTACTGTACCCATCTCTTCTTAATACTGTACCCCTGAAGCAAAAAATAATAGGACATGGAGTAGAGATTCATTTATTTGAATAAATGTTTCTGGCAGCTCTATATATATAGGTATCTGTGAAGAGCTGGCTGTGAAAAAAAATGACTAGACCGATGGACTTAGAGCAGACTCCACAACTGTAAACGATGCAAATTTTTTCTAGCACGAAGCGCCAGTTACGTTGAATTTTATTGTTGTGTTTTATCAGACATATTCCTTTTCCAGCATTTTAGGGTACATAATAAAATTTGCTAGTGAAATCATTTCATTGGCCTTTTTAGTGTCTTGGGGGCTTTGATTAACCCATTGTTCTTCCAGCCATTACTCCCATTATGTGGATGGTGATGGGAAGACCCAGTGTTGCCATCCCCAGAGGGGGTCTCACATGTAGTCTCAGGTGAAGGGCTCAGTCTCAGGGAAATATAGCCACCAATGCACAGTTAGCATTGGGTGGTGGAGTTCCTAGGGGGATGTGCTTAGACTTGTCGAGGGGAAACTTTGGTGTACTTAGGACACTAAAATTAAATAGTATTGGACCGGCACTCAAACATAGGACTGTCATCACTTAGGACACTGACTAGGGCATGAGGGGGGTTGGAGTAGGATCCATGTGCTTTGGTCATAATATCTGTTGTCTGGAATATACACCTTTGCACCTCTTTTTGCAGTGTCCGTTTGCGCAGGCCCTGTTTATTCCCAGGAGCAGCCGCTGTGCTTTACGGACTATTCCATTGGACCCATTTGTTTGAGGCTATCCAAGAGGCATAGTGCCTTATGAACTGTTTTAAGGATGTTGTATGGCTTGCCTGGAAACGCCTAGTGATGAACTGGGAGAGGATGTTAGTCAGCCTGCTCAGAGACTACTCTATCATGGACGGTCCGGACGAAGAAGAGGATTAAAACCCCTCTCCTTCCCTTCTCTCCACCCAGTGTGTCTGTGACTTCGGGCCTGTGACTCCCCTCCCATTACCCTCTTCCCCACCCCCTTCCCCTACCACTTGTCCGATGCCTATTGATTGATGTGTGATGTTAAAATGTTAGTGTGGTGCTGTGTGTGGTGTACAGCACAGGATCTGTGCCCGTGGTGGGCTCTACGCTCATGCACAAATTGTTTTTCTGTGTAAGTATTTATTGTACTATGTTTCAGCCTGAGCTGCGTCGCAGTATAATGTATGTTTTGTATTGACAACTGATTGCTAATAAAAGCTATTTTTAATCAAAAAAGGTGTCCGTTGTCTGGATAAGCATCGGCTGTGACTGCAAAATATACCAGCTATGGGTCAACCTAAAACATTGGGAGACAGTGGTTAAAGCCTGGTACAGGGCAGTGGCAGGTGTCTATCCAAGTGTCCAGGGGTGCAGCATCTTCATTTGCTGTATTAGAGAAGAAATAATAAAGACTATTTCATCATTATCCTGCCTAGGTGATTAATACGACCCACAACCTCAGATCTTCACAGTATTTATCTATCTATCTATCTATCTATCTATCTAAAGGTAGAAAGGTGTGGGCAGCACAGCTATCTGGACAGTACGGTCGGAGTGCCAGCGGCTGAGGAGGCGATCCACCTCCAGGGATATAAAGGAGAAAAATCCACAGCACATCCAAGTTGTAAAAAGTAAAAGACGGCTTTATTCACCAGACACGCGGCGTTTCGATCCGCTCAATGGGATCTTTTTCAAGCAGTGACAAAAGTGGGCAGTGCATAGTGCATATTTATGCAGTTTAAACATCATTAGATAATTGATAAATCAAATACATTTAGTACATATAATATAATAAAAAACAGCAATACAAATAATGATTTCACAATCAAAGTCTGTACCTCATTTGAGTGTATCACAATGGCAATATTCAATTTTATACAATACAGTATATACATCAAAAATATGACATAATGTATTAATTGTGGTGATAGTGAGAGCAGGTGCAAATCATTTCTAATACCCTAATAATCTAAAGTGCACAGGTGTACCTTTAGTTGAGGATGACATGAATCGTGGGAGCATGGAGTCAAGACACATGGATCTCGGCGTATCCGACAATGCAGTGCGCATGTCCAAGGACCTTTCTAAGCAGCTCAGTCACGTGATCGCACGTAAGCCGGTCTCGTAGTGCGCATGTCCAAGGACCTTGAAGCATGTGATCGCACCACGTGATCACGTACCCGATCACGTGACTAGATACATCACATCACAGGAAAAAAGGAATTCCGAGTACTTCGTACCCTACGTGACTTAGGAATAACTGATCATAGATCTGATCTTGTGTTCCAATATGTAATCGCCCCCTCTTGGAAAACGTACACATATAGATTATTTAGTTAAATAACATGATTTTCATAGTGTCTGTAAATAGGTACATGTACAGAACCATTGTCCGTATCAGCATATCATGATCGCCGGCCACGTCTCAGTGTTGGCCGCAAATTACCGGCTCTGATGAAAAGAGGCATGTGCATATGGGTCCGTGGTTCATCAAGGAGATTCGCAGGCAACTATTGGACGGAAGTACCGTTATTGTAAAGAGAAGTAAAAGAAGGTGTACAGTGTGCGGTAGTACCGCCAGATACCAAATCGAGTTGTTAACTCAAAAAATGGTCATTCTAGTGCCTCCCAGTCATATCGAGGAACACAACCACTGTGGTCCGGTTGTCACCGCATAACCACAGGTTGGGATAATCCCCTGTTCACAGGATCCCATTTATGGGAATCCAATGTGCCCGCCCGGGATCATCCTCTAGGCTGGGGGGCAATCATACATAACACCCATTAGAAAAATCCTGTGTCGCCTATCTCTCTGATACCACTGACTCCAAATGCACCACCGCATGATCGGTCGGAAGATGCAGGCCATCCTCTGGACATCGCCGGTCTATCACGACAGTGCCGCGTATGGGACTGTCAATGTGTCAAGTGCAGAACAAATTAATCATATAATATAATATCCAAAGAGATAATACTGTGTACGAAAAAAAAGGGGAAAAAAAGGAGGGGAAAGAGGGGGTGAAGAAAAACTGATCCAGGTCTCATGTTGATCCAATTGGTTGATTTTACACCATTCTCCCCTGGCCTAAACCAGATCAATTGTCACCATCTCCTAAAGATAATAAAAACAATATATAGAATTACCCTGTTATTTCAACAAGGAGCACTACCACAAATAATTCAAGACAGGAGCAGGCGAGCAGAATCCCAACATGATCACTCAAGACAATAACCAGGGTCTATAATCCACATTTAACCCTTGGGGTCTCAAAGTGTTTAGTCTAGCAATCCATCGGATCTCACACTTCTTAAGTAAAGTGTGTCTATTGCCACCTCTACGGGGAGTAGGAATGTGGTCTATTAACATAAATTTGAGGTCCCTTTCTTTGTGGCCCATGTCAGTAAAGTGTTTTGGAACTGGAAGATCCATCCGTTTTTTACGGATAGTGTACCGATGTTGATTAATTCGACTTTTAAAATCCAATGAGGTTTCTCCCACGTATAATAACTGACATGGGCACCAAAGAATGTATACAACGAATGAAGATTCGCATGTTAAATAATATTTGATTTGGTATTTTTTCTGTGTCGATGGATGCAGAAAGAAACTACCTTTCTGCATATAGCGACAGTTGATACAATTTAAACAGGGGAAACTACCCAATTTTGGGCAACGTAAAAAGGTCTGACCAGATTCTTTTTGTGGACCTATGTCAGTATGTATTATTTTATCTTTAAGGTTTTTAGCTCTCTTGTATGACATGAGGGGAGGAAGAAGAAATTCTTCAATTTCCCCATGTCCACTCCTCAATATCGACCAGTGTTTTGATATGATTTGTCTAACCTGTGTACTATCTTCAGTGTAGGTAGTGACTAAAGGAATTCTCTTAATTTGTTTATTATTATTCCCATCCTTCTTTTTGAGGAGATCAACACGTGATTTCCCTTGTGTCGTAATGAGATGTTCCTTAAGTAAAGATAGGGGATAATTCCTGTCAACAAAGGCCTGTGTCATACGTTTGAGGGTATCTGGTAATTCATCATTATTGCTCACAATGCGTTTTGCACGGTAGAACTGACTTAGAGGAAGAGACTTCACCATAGCTCTTGGGTGTGCACTGTTGTAACTCAACAAGGTGTTGCGATCAGTCGGTTTGGAGTACAGACTCGTTGACAATACACCCTCCTTGATGGTCACAACAGTGTCTAGAAAGTGGATCTGTTCCCTTGAGTGTTCCAATGTGAATTTAATGTCTATGTCAATAGTATTTAAAAAATGAAAAAACTCAATGAGTGCATCCTCTGGTCCAGTCCAAATCAAGAAAATGTCATCTATGTATCGCCACCACCTCAGGACATGCCGGAAGTGGGGCGATACATAGATGTACATTTCTTCGAGGAAGGAGACCGCCATGTTGGCATAAGTAGGGGCCACATTTGACCCCATGGCGGTCCCCTTCCTCTGGAGATAGAAATAATCTCCAAACAAAAAATAATTGCATGTCAGTACCAGGTGTAACAATTGTAAAATAAAATCCTGGCATTCAGCTGAAAAAGTCGACTGGGCCAGGGCCCTAGTGACTACCTCAATCCCAAAGTTGTGTCGGATTGAGGTGTATAGACTGGTAATGTCCAACGATGCCAATATTGCATTCGGTGGAAAGGTGGTCACTGTCAGTTTATTCAGAAAATCAGAAGTATCCTGAATATAGGACTGAGCTGATATTGCATATTGTCGCAATATTCTATCTAAAAAGATAGAAATATTGGACAAAATGGAACCTCGGCCCGAGACGATGGGTCTCCCTGGTGGAATTTTAAGATTTTTGTGAATCTTAGGCAAGAGGTATAGAAACGGTGTCATGGGATGTGAAATTGTTAAAAAATCTCTAAGTTTGTCATCAATAATGCCAGCATTACTAGCCCCCTGTATCACACTCTGTATCCTACGTTCAATGTCCCACCTCGGGTCAGTATTCAATTTCTGATAAACTTCACAGTCATCCAACTGTCTATTGGCCTCTGCAATGTACTGATGAGTGTCCATGACCACAATCGCACCGCCTTTGTCAGCAGGCTTAATGGTGAGACTGTGGTCATGGACCAACTCATCAATAGCACGCCACTCCAGTACTGTCATATTAGGGTGTACAATTTTTTTTTGAGCATTCAATTTTAGTGTATTTACATCTTTCATCACTGCATCAATGAATAACTCAATTGCTGGAGAGGACACAGGTGGAACAAAATCACTCTTATTGAATAGATTGTAATCACTCAATTTCAATTCAGTGTGGGTACTGGGTTTATCTGTAACTGAATGTGTTGAAAACCAGGTTCTGAGTTTGAGCCTGCGGAAGAATTGATATAGGTCCGCTTCAAGTTGTAACCAATCTGTGTTACTGTTAGGGCAAAAACTCAGACCTCTGGCCAACAAACTCAATTGTGTATCTGACAAAACATGTGATGAAATATTTACCACACTATCGGCATCTTTCAATTGCGTTTTTTGACAAATGGCCTCTTGCTCCTTGTTTTTGTGTTGGTAGCGGTGGTGTTTTCGTCCTCCACGTCGCGTTCGTTTCTTCCTGATGGATTCACTGTGTGCTCTAAAAAAGGCTCAGTAACCAAGTTGTTTTGTTGTATTTGAGTTAAGTCCCTGATAGGAGATTTCTTTCCGGCTTTTTGAGTGCGTTGTTGTGGCTGGTGATTCATTGTCCAGTTATAGACATTCCCTGTGTTGTAATCTGATGTATCGCGCTGCCATTTGCTGCGCTTGGTGTCCTGTATTTCAATCCTCAATTTATCCAGGAATGGTTGAAACTTCGATAAGTATTCCTGATATTCATCTGTGGATAACAGGGAACATAATGTGGCTTGTAAAGCTTCCTGTTTTTCAGTGGTATCAACCAAATCTTTTTGAAGAAACTCCATATTGAGTAAAATAAGGTCCAGTGCAAACTTGTTAGCAATGGATTCATATTTAATGCGAAAATCGTTGTCATGCATGTACATGGTAGGCTGTGAATGTGTCCTCAATCCACGAGGTATTCTGTTGGTTTTAAAATATTCTCCCAAGGTGGTAAGGTGCAAATCAAGACTTACCAATTTTTTTGTAATGCGCTCAAAGTCCCGTTTGGTATCCAAGATGTTAGGAGTGGATAAAAACTCGGCACTTCCTTTGTGAGCACCCAGGATTCTGCTCGCCTGCTCCTGAGAATATGAAAAGACGCCTGGTGTAGACTGGTCCCCAGTGGGAAAGGTAGTATCGGAAGTCATCTTGTATAAATCGGCGTGCTCCGCTCCACTTGATGCAATAATAATAAAGGTAGAAAGGTGTGGGCAGCACAGCTATCTGGACAGTACGGTCGGAGTGCCAGCGGCTGAGGAGGCGATCCACCTCCAGGGATATAAAGGTGACAACCGGACCACAGTGGTTGTGTTCCTCGATATGACTGGGAGGCACTAGAATGACCATTTTTTGAGTTAACAACTCGATTTGGTATCTGGCGGTACTACCGCACACTGTACACCTTCTTTTACTTCTCTTTACAATAACGGTACTTCCGTCCAATAGTTGCCTGCGAATCTCCTTGATGAACCACGGACCCATATGCACATGCCTCTTTTCATCAGAGCCGGTAATTTGCGGCCAACACTGAGACGTGGCCGGCGATCATGATATGCTGATACGGACAATGGTTCTGTACATGTACCTATTTACAGACACTATGAAAATCATGTTATTTAACTTAATAATCTATATGTGTACGTTTTCCAAGAGGGGGCGATTACATATTGGAACACAAGATCAGATCTATGATCAGTTATTCCTAAGTCACGTAGGGTACGAAGTACTCGGAATTCCTTTTTTCCTGTGACGTGATGTATCTAGTCACGTGATCGGGTACGTGATCACGTGGTGCGATCACATGCTTCAAGGTCCTTGGACATGCGCACTACGAGACCGGCTTACGTGCGATCACGTGACTGAGCTGCTTAGAAAGGTCCTTGGACATGCGCACTGCATTGTCGGATACGCCGAGATCCATGTGTCTTGACTCCATGCTCCCACGATTCATGTCATCCTCAACTAAAGGTACACCTGTGCACTTTAGATTATTAGGGTATTAGAAATGATTTGCACCTGCTCTCACTATCACCACAATTAATACATTATGTCATATTTTTGATGTATATACTGTATTGTATAAGATTGAATATTGCCATTGTGATACACTCAAATGAGGTACAGACTTTGATTGTGAAATCATTATTTGTATTGCTGTTTTTTATTATATTATATGTACTAAATGTATTTGATTTATCAATTATCTAATGATGTTTAAACTGCATAAATATGCACTATGCACTGCCCACTTTTGTCACTGCTTGAAAAAGATCCCATTGAGCGGATCGAAACGTCGCGTGTCTGGTGAATAAAGCCGTCTTTTACTTTTTACAACTTGGATGTGCTGTGGATTTTTCTCCTATCTATCTATCTATCTATCTATCTATCTATCTATCTATCTATCTTATGCATTTAAATAAAACTACAATATTTGTATTGCTGTGCACATAAAATAAATGTGATTTATGTAAATTTACCTGTACAAAAGCCCTTCACTGACAGATTAGATATCACAACAATAATCGAGTTATATGTGAAACATTTAAAGTTAATTCATTTTAGATTACTGTATGTCACACTGTAGCTTAGAAATGATTATTTCTATATCACTGTTATGTTACTTTTTTAACTATATAACTCAATGACAAAAACTGTTATGGTATTGTCACGGCTGTGTCATGGTCTGGTTGTAGTGGACCGTGACACTTTAGCTGTGCATACTTGTTGCCCGTGGCAAGGTGTAATTTTTAGCATGTTTCCACACTTCCCCTTTAGCGTTTTTGTCACTTCCCATTCTGATGGGTATGGGGTTAAAGTGTGTGCAAGGTGGAGCTGGGTGTGGCCTCATGGCTCTCCTTATACTGGAGTTGTGATAATGAGGTGAGTTGTATTTATGCCTTTGTATAGGTAGGAGCTTTGCTCCCCTCTGGATTTGTCACCTGTCTGTGAGGGCCTCCTCGTGGAACATCAAGGTCTTTAGCAATGTGATCCCGATGTTTCCCCGTGTCCCCTGGCCCTTCCTCACCTGTTTTTGATGTTTGGCGTGGGTTTATGTAAAGGGTGTTTGTTGTATGTCATTTGGTGTTCCATGTCTAGTCTATTTAGTGCTTGTAGTCCAGCATGGCTGTTTAACATTTCCCCTGTCTGTCTTTGCCTGCGGAAGTGGTCTCCATGGTTTCCCAGCGGGGTGAACCACAAGTTAGCAAGCTGTAGTTGTTCTTCCCAGTCATTGTGGCCGGTAAGTGGTGGTTTTTCCTGTGTATGTTGTTTGCACTGGGCTCTTACCTGACGTTATGTGTTTATGATTGCTCTCCGCTCCTTCGTTGTTGCTAGGCCTGTGGGAGACTCTGGTTCTTCCATGTCTTGAAGGAACCGGTTGTCTCTTTCTCCTTACAATACCATCAGGGATCATCAGGGCGAATTAGGGTCCAAGGTTATGGGTATGCGCCCTCCCACCATCAGGGTTGGCTCATATAGTCAGGAGGTCAGGGATTGTATTTAGGGATGCATAGGAGGTGACCTGCTTCCTTATCCTGGCTTCCAGGCCTAGTGGCATGGTCTATATAGACATTGTGCGGTGGAGGTTTTTCCCCCACTCCCCACCGTGACAGGTATATTAATATGGACAAAATACTTTTTGCAAAAATCTGATGAGCATTTTGCATGTGGAACTGGAACTGAGACTCTGGTTTATCTTGTCGCTTCTGCTAAGGGTCTGCACAATGATTAGCCCCTTTCAGTGGCAATAATCCGCTTGCGGCCACTTACCATTTTCTCAACTCTGTTTCCAGTATTGAAAACAAAGAAAGAAAAGGTAGGATGTTCTTTTTCCAGCACATAAAAAAATAAGTATTGGTAACTTTCTCTCATTGAAAGCAATGGGGGGCAGATTTGAGGCATTTTTCCATTCAGATTTACACATAAGAATTAACATTAAAAATGTATGTGTGAACCAAGTCTTAATGTCAGAAACAGGCGTCGTTCCACTAGAGAACGAAAAGAGAATGGCGCACCATAGGGTAATAGCGTTAAGAATGAATAAAATAGGTATCTCCACTGGAGAGGCTCACCTGATAGAGATGTGCTAGTTTAGGCACAACTCTAATGTGGACATGTAGCGAATTGCCATGAACTCCTCACAACGGATGGTGTGCAGCCCGGGATGGATGCTTCTGTTCAGGGGTGCCTGGGACCCCGCAGAAAGCCAGTAATTCAAATAATGGAAAGGGTATCCCCCTTCTTCAGGTACAATTATCTTGCATACATATAGGTATGCAAG
This sequence comes from Bufo gargarizans, assembly GCF_014858855.1. Classification (NCBI taxonomy): domain Eukaryota; kingdom Metazoa; phylum Chordata; class Amphibia; order Anura; family Bufonidae; genus Bufo; species Bufo gargarizans. The sequence goes on along the minus strand of NC_058082.1, from coordinate 534,205,058 downwards.
ATAATTGTACCTGAAGAAGGGGTTAAACCCCGAAACGCGTTGTACCACTTGCCGTAATAAACAAGAACCGCCGTTACTCCAACTTCTGGGTGTTTTTGCGCCGTGGCATACCCTTTCCATTATTTGAACCAAGTCTTAGGCTTGAATCCAACATGCAATTTGTGCGTCAGATTTTAATACAAGATTGGATACAAAAGAGAGAGGCGCACTTCTTTCCATTATGCCTTTTCTTCTTTTTGAATCCGATCTAGGCTTCAAGTTGAATAAAATTTTTACAGTGTGACTAAAAAATATGACTTTACATTTATTACAGGAATAGGCATGTTGAAACAGTTGATTGTCAGTAAAATCATTTTGCCACTTTTGAGTTTTACCAAATCAATGTACAAAATGCCCCACAGAAATATAACCATATACTGGGTAACAATATCTCTATTAATTTAATATCAGAGTAATAAATATTAAAAATCTGTCACAACAACGGCAAATACATATATGCATAAAGAGGAAACAGTGGTCTAGTGTTATCACATGGCATATAACAAGAAGGCTAGCTAGGTCACATGTAGCATACAGGTCTGTCGTCCCACGAAGTGATTATAACCAGTTAAGTTAAATATAAAGTGCTTAGTGCAAACATAGTTAACAAGGTATAAATCCCAAGACAATAAATAAAGAAGGTATCATACCGACCAGTGTGCCTCCAACCCCACTGGTCGTTATCTGAATGTTACATATGGCTATATTTGGTCTCCTTATATTTGCACTCAATTTTTTATTTGTTGCTATCTTTGATACCTTGGGATTTATACCTTGTTAACTGTGCACCAAGCACTTTATATTTCGTGGGACGATAGACCTGTATGCAACATGTGACTTAGCTAGCCCTCTTGTTATATGCCATGTGATAACACTAGACCAGCAGTCAGCAACCTTCGGCACTCCAGATATGTTGAAACTACGACTCCCAGCATGCTCCATTCACTTTTATGGGAGTTCTGAAAATAGCTAAGCAAGTGTGCATGCTGGGAGTCGTAGTTTTCACCACAGCTGGAGTGCCGAAGGTTGCTGATCCCTGCACTAGACCACTGTTATAAAAAAAAAATATGCAACTAAGAAACACCAAATAACCTAAAGAATATGCCTCTAATCAATAATATAATTAGATATCTTACTGATGACACAAGAAGACAATTCCTTAACTGTAAAATTGATTTCTCCCAGCCACAGATGTATCAGAACTACATCATATTTCCTTACATATATACATTACAGACCAAAAGTTTGGACACACCTTCTCATTCAAATAGTTTTCTTTATTTTCATATTGTAAATTCACACTGAAGGCATCAAAACTATGAATTAACACATGTGAAACAAAAAAGTGAACAACTGAAAATATGTCATATTCTAGGTTCTTCCAAGTAGCCACCTTTTGCTTTGATTACTGCTTTGCACACTCTTGGCATTCTCTTAATGAGCTTCAAGAGGTAGTCACCTGAAATGGATTTCACTTCACAGGTGTGCCCTGTCAGGTTTAATAAATTGGATTTCTTTCCTTATAAATGGGGTTGGGACCATCAGTTGCGTTGTGGAGAAGTCAGGTGGATACTCAGCTAATAGTCCTACTGAATAGACTGTTAGAATTTGTATTATGGCAAAAAAAAAGCAGCTAAGTAAAGAAAAATGAGTGCCCATCATTACTTTAAGAAATGAAGGTCAGTCAGTCCAAAAAATTGGGAAAACTTTGAAAGTGTCCTCAAGTGCAGTCACAAAAACCATCAAGCGCTACAAAGAAACTGGCTCACATGCGGACCGCCCCAGGAAAGGAAGACCAAGAGTTCCCTCTGCTGCGGAGGATAAGTTCATCCGAGTCACCAGCCTCAGAAATCGCAGGTTAACAGCAGCTCAGATTAGAGACCAGGTCAATGCCACACAGAGTTCTAGCAGCAGACACATCTCTAGAACAACTGTTAAGAGGAGACTGTGTGAATCAGGCCTTCATGGTAGAATATATGCTAGGAAACCACTGCTAAGGACAGGCAACAAGCAGAAGAGACTTGTTTGGAATGGACATTAGACCAGTTGAAATCTGTGCTTTGGTCTGATGAGTCCAAATTTGAGATCTTTGGTTCCAACTACCGTGTCTTTGTGCGACGCAGAAGGTGTGATGGTGTGGGGGTGCTTTGCTGATGACACTGTTGGGGATTTATTCAAAATTGAAGGCATACTAAATTAGCATGGCTACCACAGCATCTTGCAGTGGCATGCTATTCCATCCGGTTTGCGTTCAGTTGGACCATCATTTATTTTTCAACAGGACAATGACCCCAAACACACCTCCAGGCTGTGTAAGGGCTATTTGACCATGAAAGAGAGTGATGGGGTGCTGCGAACCAATCGAGATGGTTTGGGGTGAGCTGGACTGCAGAGTGAAGGCAAAAGGGCCAACAAGTGCTAAGCATCTCTGGGAACTCCTTCAAGACTGTTGGAAGACCATTTCAGGTGACTACCTCTTGCCAAGAGTGCCAAGAGTGTGCAAAGCAGTAATCCAAGCAAAAGGTGGCTACTTTGAAGAACCTAGAATATGACATATTTTCAGTTGTTTCACACTTTTTTGTTATGTATATAATTCCACATGTGTTAATTCATAATTTTGATGCCTTCAGTGTGAATCTACAATTTTCATAGGCATGAAAATAAATAAAACTCTTTGAATGAGAAGGTGTGTCCAAACTTTTGGTCTGAACTGTATATTGTCGTATATTCTGTACATGTATCTTTGGTATTTTTTAGACTTGATAAAGGGGTCAGGAGTACCCCAAAACGCGTTGTCTACCAATAAACTTGAATATTGAAAAATGCCCAAATGGGAAAGTGCGCCTCCTACTTTCCATACGTTTGACTAAAAAAGTTAAGCGTCCTTTCATCCCTACTGTGGTGGGGTGACTCCCGCCCAAGGTGTTTGCACAATCCTGGCTGCACCAACTGTGAACCATTTGCATTTAACCTTCATTTTGGTTGCACCCAAATTGGTGCAGCCCAAATAGGTGAGCAAATCAATTTTCTATTGTGGATTATCCGAACATACTCACCCTATGAGCACCTCTCTCTATCCTCTGGGCATTATTTGCTAAATCCATCAGGTGGGACAGGACAGCCAATTGAGACGTTTTAGCACATGGACACACCCCCACCCTTTAACGGGTCAAAATGCACAATTTTACAGCCCTTGCTGCATCAGCACGCGTGAAATTCAAGTGTTATATACTGTTGTCATATTCTGTTATTAAACAAACACCCATTTTGGTCAAAAATATTAAATTGCGGCCTAGTAACATAGTAACATAGTAACATACTACATAAGGCCGAAAAAAGACATTTGTCCATCCAGTTCGGCCTGTTATCCCGCAAGTTGATCCAGAGGAAGGCAAAAGAAAAAACCCTGTGAGGTAGAAGCCAATTTTCTCCACTTTAGGGGAATATAAACTTCCTTCCCGACTCCAATCAGGCAATCAGAATAACTCCCTGGATCAACGACCCCTCTCTAGTAGCTATAGCCTGTAATATTATTAAGCTCCAGAAATACGTCCAGGCCCCTCTTGAATTCCTTTATTGTACTCACCATCACCACCTCCTCAGGCAGAGAGTTCCATAGTCTCACTGCTCTTACCGTAAAGAATCCTTTTCTATGTTTGTGTACAAACCTTCTTTCCTCCAGATGCAGAGGATGTCCCCTCGTCACAGTCACAGTCCTGGGGATAAATAGCTGATGGGATAGATCTCTGTACTGGCCCCTGATATATTTATAATTAGATCTCCCCTCAGTCGTCTTTTTTCTAAAGTGAATAACCCTAATTTTGATAATCTTTCAGGGTACTGTAGTTGCCCCATTCCAGTTATTACTTTAGATGCCCTCCTCTGGACCTTCTCCAGCTCTGCTATGTCTGCCTTGTTTACAGGAGCCCAGAACTGTACACAGTACTCCATGTGTGGTCTGACTAGCGATTTGTAAAGTGGTAGAACTATGTTCTTATCACGGGAATCTATGCCCCTTCTGATGCAACCCATTATTTTATTTGCCTTGGCAGCAGCTGCCTGACACTGGTTTTTGCAGCTTAGTTTGCTGTTTATTAAAATTCCTAGATCCTTTTCCATGTCAGTGTTACCGAGTGTTTTACCATTAGTATGTACGGGTGACTTGCATTTTTTCTTCCCATGTGCATAACTTTACATTTATCAGTGTTAAACCTCATCTGCCACTTATCTGCCCAAGCCTCCAATCTATCCAGATCCCTCTGTAGTAGTATACTGTCCTCATCAGTGTAAATTACTTTACACAGTTTAGTGTCATCTGCGAAAATTCATACTTTACTATGCAAGCCTTCTACAAGATCATTAATAAATATATTGAAGAGAATAGGGCCCAATACTGACCCCTGAGGTACCCCACTAGTGACAGTGACCCAATCTGAGTGTGTACCGTTAATAACCACCCTCTGTTTTCTATCACTGAGCCAGTTACTTACCCACATACAGATGTTTTCTCCCAGTCCGAGCATTCTCATTTTATATACTAACCTTTTATGTGGTACAGTGTCAAATGCTTTGGAGAAGTCCAGATATACGACATCCATTGATTCGCCGCTGTCAAGTCTAGAACTTACCTCCTCATAGAAACTGATTAAATTAGTCTGACATGACCGATCCCTCACGAAGCCATGCTGATATGGCGTTATTTGCTTATTTCTGTTGAGATGCTCTAATATAGCATCTCTCAGAAAACCTTCAAACAGTTTACCCACAACAGATGTTAAACTTACCGGCCTATAGTTTCCAGGCTTTGTTTTTGGCCCCTTTTTGAATATTGGCACCACATATGCCATGCGCCAATCCTGTGGGACATTCCCTGTCAGTATAGAGTCTGCAAATATCAGAAATAAGGGTCTGGCTATGACATTACTTAATTCCTTTAGGATACGGGGGTGTATGTCATCCGATCCTGGCGATTTGTCTATTTTAATCTTTTTAAGTCGCTGATGTACTTCTTCCTGGGTCAGACAGGACACTTTTAATAGGGAATTTATTTTTGCATTCTGCATGTCATCTGACAATTTATTTTCCTCAGTGAATACATTGGAGAAAAAAATATTTAACAGCTTTGCTTTCTCCTCATCGCTCTCTGCAACTTCCCCCTCATTACTCTTTAAAGGGCCGACACCTTCAGATTTATACTTTTTAACATTTATATAATTGAAGAACATTTTAGGGTTAGTTTTACTCTCTTTGGCAATTAATCTCTCGGTCTCTAGTTTGGCCGCTTTTATTCGTTTTTTACATGGTTTTTTTCCTTATAGTTTTTCAGTGCTTCCGTGCTCCCCTCCTGTTTCAGTGAATGATATGCTTTCTTTTTGTCATTTATTGCTTTCTTTACAGTTCTATTTATCCACATTGGTTTCTTTTTGTTCCTTAACCTTTTATTACCATACGGTATGTACCTCTCACAATGAGATTTTAGGATGTTTTTAAAGATATCCCATTTTGTGGCTGTATTTTTATTTTTGAGGACTTTGTCCCAGTTAGTTTGGCCTATGGCCTCTCTTAGTTGGCTAAATTTAGCTTTTTTGAAGTTTGGTATTTTTGTTCCTCCCTGTAGGAACGCTCTTTTGAATGATAATTGGAAGGTTATTACTTTGTGGTCACTATTTCCCAGGTGTCCCCCAACCTGCACGTCTGTTGTTCTGTCAGGCCTATTGGTTAATACTAAGTCCAGTATGGCCGTCCCTCTAGTCGGGTCCTGAACCAGTTGGGAGAGGTAATTGTCTTTGGTTATTGCCAAGAACCTGTTTCCCTTATGAGATATACAAGTTTCAGTTTCCCAGTCTATATCTGGGTAGTTGAAGTCCCCCATAATAACCACCTCATTATGATTTGCCGCCTCGTCTATCTCGTTTATTAGTAGATTTTCTGTGGACTCTGGTATATTAGGTTGTTTTTTAGTAAACTCCTATTAGTAATTTATTGTTGTTTTTAGCTCCATGTATCTCTACCCACACTGACTCCACATGTTCATGTCCCTCACTTATATCTTCGCGGAGTGTGGGCTTTAGACCGGACTTTACATAAAGGCAGACCTCTCCCCCTCTCTTGTTTTGACGATCCTTTCTAAACAGACTGTAACCTTGTACATTAACCGCCCAGTCATAGCTATCATCCAGCCATGTCTCAGTTATTCCCACTATGTCATAGTTCTCCTCACACATCACTAATTCCAGTTCACCAGTTTTATTAGTCAGACTTCTGGCATTAGTATACATACATTTGAGAGGTTTATGTATATTTTTTACCCTACACCTTTCCTTCTGAACTGTTCTAGTCCCTCCTTCCATTCCTCCCCCAGTCCCATTACCTTGCCCCCGGTCTCTATCTGCGCTATCTTCCCGTCCTATAACGTAATTACCCTCCCCCCCAGTCCCTAGTTTAAACACTCCTCCAACCTTCTAGCCATCTTTCTCCCCAGCACAGCTGCCCCTTCCCCATTGAGGTGCAGCCCGTCCCTACGATAGAGCCTGTAGCCGATAGAAAAATCGGCCCAGTTCTCCAGGAACCCAAACCCCTCCTTCCTACACCAGTTCTTGAGCCACTTGTTAATCTTATCACTGAGGTACGACTACCTAAAATTTAACTTTTATTTTGGTCAGTTAAAATTCTCTGAATGAGGAACAACTAGTGCAACAAAACACAACACAAATACAGTACAATACAATTAACACACAGGCGAGCAGGATCAGACAAGCAGATCAAAATGAGAGAGAGAAGGGGGAGGAACGCATCGGGGCAACCCGTGCCCCACCACTGTCTGTCCCTACGGTGTCCCTCAATAACTCCTCAGCCCGGAGATGTGTCTTGATGGTAGGCACACTCCGTCCACGTACCTATGCTGTCTATCCTTATGATGCCCTTAATATACTATCCCATATGGATGTCCGGGTAATAGTATAAGAAAGATATCAGTTGTACAATCACGTGACACGTGACACGTGATTGTACAACTGATATCTTTCTTATACTATTACCCGGACATCCATATGGGATAGTATATTAAGGGCATCATAAGGATAGACAGCATAGGTACGTGGACGGAGTGTGCCTACCATCAAGACACATCTCCGGGCTGAGGAGTTATTGAGGGACACCGTAGGGACAGACAGTGGTGGGGCACGGGTTGCCCCGATGCGTTCCTCCCCCTTCTCTCTCTCATTTTGATCTGCTTGTCTGATCCTGCTCGCCTGTGTGTTAATTGTATTGTACTGTATTTGTGTTGTGTTTTGTTGCACTAGTTGTTCCTCATTCAGAGAATTTTAACTGACCAAAATAAAAGTTAAATTTTAGGTAGTCGTACCTCAGTGATAAGATTGAATAATTCTACGACCACCTTCTTTATCCAGTATTAGAGCATTATGCCACTTGTTAATCTCCCTAATCTCCCGTTGCCTTTCTTGTGTGGCTCGTGGTACAGGCAGTATTTCGGAAAATACTACCTTTGAGGTCCTTGCCCTCAGCTTTTGACCTAAATCCCTGAAATCATTTTTAAGGACTCTCCACCTACCTCTAACTTTGTCATTGGCTCCGACATGGACCATGACCGCTGGATCTTCTCCAGCCCCTCCCAGTAAATTGTCAACCCGATCCGCGATGTGTCGAACTCTAGCGCCAGGAAGACAGCACACTGTTCGGCGATCACGGTCTTTGTGACAGATTTCCCTATCTGTTCCCCTAATAATGGAGTCGCCCACTACTAGCACCTGTCTGGCCTGCCCTGCTCTCCTGGTTCCCTGCTTACTGGAGCTGACATTCCCCTGACTGGCAGAGGAAGTGTCCGGCTGCAGCAGTGCCGTCCCCGGACTGACATCCCCCTCATCTGCCAAACGTGCAAACTTGTTGGGGTGTGTCAGATCAGGGCTAGCCTCCCTGGCACTCTTCCCTCTACCCCGCTTTCTAACTGTTACCCAGCTAGCTACCTCACTTTCCTCAGCCTCCTCTCTGTCACCCTCCCCCTCATCTACCCCAAAGAGTGCTTGCTCGGTGAGAAGCAAACTCTTTTGCAAATTATCAATGCCTCTCAGTGTTGCAACTTGCCCGTTTAGAGACTCGATTTGCGATTCCAAACGGGTTATTTGCTCACATCTAGAACAAAGATATGCACCCTGGAACTGCAGTTCCAGGACTGTATACATCATGCAAGATGTGCACTGGACTGCGTTGTAAATTGTGCAACACATAATAAATGGGGATTACAACAGTAAAAAAGTAAAACAGTATATATGATTTAGATTTAGACCCTGTCTGCTGTAGTTGAAGGGCTACGTAAAATTAAGCCAACAACACACAAGGAAATTATATCCAACCTTAGTTTCCAAACTCCTTTTCTTAAACTCCTTGTTTTTTAACTCCACTTAATAAGAAGCCCACTTAGTAGAGCAAGCCCACTTAGAAGATAGTCTACATCTGTACGTGTGAGATACAATATTTACATACTGTCGTTCTATTCTGCTATTTAATGAAACACCCATTTAGGACAAGATCCTAAATTTGAGTAATATGAGCAGAGCGTCAAATAAGGGACGTGGCCCAGGTTGTAGTGCTGCTGGTGGAGCTCCTGTTGCAGGGAGAGGATGTGGTCGATCTGTGCCAGCTACACGCACAAGTGAAACCCCTTCCTTAGTTGCGAGTGGGCAACAGAACCTGCAGCAGTATTTGGTCGGGCCTAATGTTGCTCTACGAATGGTGAGGCCAGAACAAGTACAGGCGATAGTAGATTGGGTTGCTAACAGTGCCTCCAGTTCCTTCACATTGTCTCCCACCCAGTCTCCTGCTGAAATACCACAGTTGGCACCTGAAGCCGATGTCCTTCATTCTTTTACCTCACCCCATTGCAAATTAGCCAAGCAGTCTGAGCCCCAAGTCATGCAGCAGTCTCTTCTGATTTTTGATGAGTATCTTCTAGTAGGGTTTCCCAGGGCCATCCACCTAGACCTGTCCCAGAAATGGAAGAGATTGAGTGCACTGATGCCCAACTACTTATGTTTCAAGATGAATACATGGGAGGACCATTGCAGCACATCTCGGATGATGATGAAACACAGGTGCCAACTGCTGGGGCTTTCGAAAGTGTGCAGACTGACAAGAAGGGCAAGAATGAAGACTGGGTGGAAGATGATGTGGAGGACGATGAGGTCCTTGACGCAACATGGAATCAAGGTCATTCAAGTGACCTGTGTAATTCGGAGGAAGAGGCGGTGGTCACACGGAGCCACCAGCACAGCAGAAGAGGGAGCAGGGTGCAAAAGCGGAGCGGCCATCCACTAGACAGTACGCCTGCTACTGCCCACCGCAGCAAGGGACCGAGCACACCAATGCCAGCTCCAAGGAGTTCCCTGGCGTGGCAGTTCTTCAGACAATGTGCTAACGACAAGACACGAGTGGTTTGCACGCTGTACAATCAGAGCCTTAAGCGAGGCATAAACGGTCTCAACCTTAATCTGCATGACCAGGCATTTAAGTTCAAAGCACAAGCTGCAGTGGAGTAGACACCTCAAAAACCAAGAAAGATCTCTGGCTCCTCCTGTTTCCTCTTCTGCTGCAGTCTCGGCCTCTTCATCCACCTCTGGAGTCACATTACCACCTGCCATCCCGCAAGCAGAGGATCTGCCAGCAACACCACCAGCAGGGTCACCAAGCATCTCCACAATGTCCCACGGAAGCGTTCAGCCCTCTATCTCCCAAACACTAGAGCGGAAGAAGAAGTACCCCCCTACCCCCCCCCCCTCCCCCCGTGATCCCTGGCCCTGAATGCCAGCATTTCTAAATTACTGTCCTTTGAAATGCTTTCATTCCGTCTGGTGGAGATGGAGAGTTTTAAAGGCCTTATGGCGGTGGCTGACCCTCAGTACGTCGTGCCCAGCCGCCAAAACTTTTCCAGGTGAGCCATCCCTTCCCCGCACTACCAAGTGGGGAACAAAATGAGGTGTTCACTGCACAACGCCATCTGTGGCAAGGTGCACCTCACTAGGGATACGTGGACCAGTAAGCACGGTCGGGGACATTATATCTCCATAACAGCACACTGGTTAAATGCAGTGGCGGCTGGGCCTGAGGCGGATAGCAGTTTGGCACATGTCCTTCCACCACGAGGATTGCAGGGCGCTTCAGTTTGCCTCCTGTTGCTTCCTCATACTATTATGCTTGCTCATCTTCTACTAGCTCCTCATCTGGTCAGTGTAACACCTTCACCACCAATTTCAGCACAGCCAGGGGTAAACGACAGCAGGCAGTTTTAAAACGTATCTGTTTGGAGGACAAACCTCACACTGCGCAGGAGCTGTGGACGACACTTGAATAACAGACCGATGAGTGGTTGGTGCCAGTGAGCCTCAAGCCCGGCCTGGTGGTGTGCAATAATGGGCAAAATCTCGTAGGAGCTCTGGGACTAGCCAGTTTGATGCACTTCCCTTGCCTGGTGCATGTGCTGAATTTGGTGGTGCAGAGATTCCTTAAAAATTACCCCGATATGCTGCATAAAGTGTGGGCCGTCTGTGCGCGCCTTCGGCATTCTCACCCTGCTGCTGCTTGCCTTTCAGAGCTACAGCGTAACTTCGGCCTTCCCGCTCACCGCTTCATATGTGACGTGCCCACAAGGTGGAACTCCACCTTGTACATACTGGCCAGACCGTGCGAGCAACAGCAGGCAATAGTGGAGTTTCAGCTGCAACACGCACAGGTTAGTTGTTCTGCAAAACATCACCACTTCACCTCCAATCACCGGGCCTCCATGCGAGACCTGTGTTTCTTGTTGTGCTGTTTCGAGTACTCCACTAACATGGCCAGTGCCGATAACACTGTTCTCAGCGTTACTATCCCACTTCTATGCATGCTTGAAAAAACGCTGCTGGCGATGATGGAAGCGGGGCACAGTGGAAGCACAAGGCAAAGTCAGAGGAGGATGAAAAGGTTGCCAATGCAGCTGGGGCACTGCCAGCACCTCAGAAGGCAGGGTAGCATGGCCGAAATGTGTAAAAGCTTTGTAAGCACGCCAAAACAACCAGCACCACCAGCTGATATGGAACGTCTTAGCAGGAGGCATCATTTCACCAACATGGTGGAGCAGTATGTGTGCACACGCCTACACGTACTGAATGACGGGTCTGCCCCCTTCAACTTCTAGGTCTCCAAATTGGGCACATGGCCTGAGCTTTCCCTTTACTCCTTGGAGGTGCTGGCCTGCCCTGCAGCCGGGTGTATTATCTGAACATGTGTTTAGCATGGCAGAGGGTGTTATCACAAATAAGCTCAGCCGCCGGTCCACAGTCAATGTTGACAAGCTCACGTTCATTAAAATGAACCAGGCATGGATCCCACAGGACTTGTCCGTACCTTGTGCAGAATAGACATGTATACTGGCCTTAACCAGCCATTGTTATAATACAGCGCAATTGCTCATTCTTGTATTTTGGATATTTCCCACTCTTTTGGAGTGTACCCTAATATTAAAAACCAGTGTGTTGGCTACCTCGTCCTCCTCCACCACTTCTTCCATCTACGCTACGTCCACCGCCTCCTCAAACTCCTACTCCATATGGACCTCCACCTCATAACTCATAATTTTGTACGTATTTTATTTTATGTAATTTCACTACTTTTTCTGTTACATTTTCGTGTGAGATTCACCAATTTTTGGGGTGTAATATACCACTGCTATACCTAGTAGACAGGTTAAAAAAATTAACAAATTTGTCTGTTACATTTTCGGGTGAGATTCACCAATTTTTGGTTGTGATATACCACTGCTATACCTTTTACACAGGTTAAAAAAAATCAATAATTTGTCTGTTACATTTTCGGGTGAAATGCACCAATTTTTAGGTGTGATGTACCACTGCTATACCTAGTAGACAGGTTAAAAAAAAATTACAAATTTGTCTGTTACATTTACGGGTGAAATTCAACAATTTTTCATTGTGATGTACCACTGCTATACCTAGTAGACAGGTTAAAAAAAATCACTAATTTATCTGTTCCATTTTTGGGTGAAACTCACCAATTTTTGTCTGTGATGCACCACTGCCATACCTAGTAGACAGGTAAAAAAAAAAATCACTAATTTTTCTGTTACATTTTCAGGTTAAATTCACAAATTTTTGGGTGTTATACACCCCTCCTCTACCTAGTTGACAGCTTAATAAATTTAACAATTTTTTCTTTTACATTTTTGGGTGACATTAAACATTTTTTTTTTCTGTCATAGACCCCTGCTCTACCAAGTAGACAGGTTAATACATTTCACATTTTTTTCTGTTACATTCTTGAGTTGACATTTTACATTTTGTGGACGTGAATAAACCCCTGCTCTGCATAGTTGACAGGGACAGAAAATTTTAAAAATAATCTGTTCCATTGGTGGGTGACATTAACTTATTTCTGGTGATGAAAAACCCCTACTCTGCATAGGGGACAGGGACTTAAATTTCTAAAATTCATCTTTAATTGGCCCTTTCCTTCAATCCTTCTGCTTTAATAATTTGTCCCACATTTGCGCTTCAATAATTTGTCCCACATTTCCACTGTATCATATTTAATTTGAAACAATTAACAACACTTGGATGTGGTCTCTCTTTCTCACGATCCCTCTCCGGCGTGAAACCCTGATTCGCCGATTACCATGATCAACATGGTAGGCTCAGACAAGAACATCGAAAGTTGATAGAGAAGATATCCAAATGGATGGTGGACGTCACAGGGACGTGATTAAGGGGTTTAATATACCTGCTTCCACAAAATAGGGATTGAGGAGTGTGATATACCTGCTTCCAGAAGATGGGCCCCCAAAGAGGGGGGAGTGTGATTATATTAAAACATAACTTTTAATGTTGTCTAAAGATGACAGAATAATATGACCCTGGTTGCTGGTAGAGAAAACAAATCTGCTCCACCTAAGGAAAGGTGTGAGCAGTCTTACCAGACCCTTGTAGACGATGGGATCAGTCAGGGGAGGTTGCATTCAGGAAGTGATGGATGTATGCCACACGGGAAGTTGCGGACTCTGCTTTGTTTCTGTATGTTAGAACCAGGACTTCCCCTGTGTAGCCCTACCAATAGGGGAGGGGGCTATTTTACTTCTACCTACCTATACAGAGCACCCGCCCCAAAAGGGGCGACCCCGTCTGGATACCTGCCCCTATCTTGGACCTGATCCCTAAATCTAAAACGTTATTGCCAGTGCAGAAAAAATATTATGGTACTTCCAATGACCTCCCTGCTTCCACCAAATATTGATTGAGGCCTGCAATATACCTATTTCAACAAAATAGTGATTGAGAGGTGTGATATTCCTGCTTCTCACCAAATATTTTTATTTAAGTTGTTCTATACCCCTGCTTCCACAAAATACTGATTAAGTTTTTTTTATATACCTGATTCCACAAAAAAACGGATTGAGGGGTGCGATATACCTGCTTCCACAAAATATAGATTAAGGGTTTTATATACCTGTTTCCGCAAAATACTGATTGAGGGCTGCAATAAACCTGCTTCCACAAAATACTCAAGGGGTTTGATATAACCTTCTTCCACAAAATACAGATTGAGATGTGCAATATACCTGCTTCCACCAAATATAGATTAAGGGTTCTATATAACTGCTTTCAAAAAATACTGATTGAGGGGTGTGATATACCTGCTTCCACAAAATACTGATTAAATGGTTTGAAATACCTGCTTCCACAAAATACTGATTAATAGGATTGATATACCTGCTTCCCCTAAATACAGATTGAGGGTTGCGATATACCTGCTTCTAGGGATGAGCGAACTCGAACTGTATAGTTCGGGTTCGTACCGAATTTTGGGGTGTCCGTGACACGGACCCGAACCCGGACATTTTCGTAAAAGTCCGGGTTCGGGTTCGGTGTTCGTCGCTTTCTTCGCGCTTTTGTGACGCTTTCTTGGCGCTTTTTGAAAGGCTGCAAAGCAGCCAATCAACAAGCGTCATACTACTTGCCCCAAGAGGCCATCACAGCCATGCCTACTATTGGCATGGCTGTGATTGGCCAGAGCACCATGTGACCCAGCCTCTATTTAAGCTGGAGTCACATAGCGCCGCCCGTCACTCTGCTCTGATTAGCGTAGGGAGAGGTTGCGGCTGCGACAGTAGGGCGAGATTAGGCAGATTAACTCCTCCAAAGGACTTGATTAACTGATCGATCTGCAGCTGTGGATCATTGAGCTGCTGATCCTCAATTGCTCACTGTTTTTAGGCTGCCCAGACCGTTTGTCAGTCACATTTTTCTGGGGTGATCGGCGGCCATTTTGTGTCTTGTGGTGCGCCAGCACAAGCTGCGACCAAGTGCATTTAACCCTCAATGGTGTGGTTGTTTTTTGGCTAAAGCCTACATCAGGGTGAAGCTGTCACACCAAGTGCATTTAACCAGCAATAGTCTGTTCATTTTTTGGCCATATACAAAATCAGGGGCAAGCTGCGCCTGTCACCAAGTGCATTTAACCCTCAATGGTGTGGTTGTTTTTTGGCTAAAGCCTACATCAGGGTGAAGCTGTCACACCAAGTGCATTTAACCAGCAATAGTCTGTTCATTTTTTGGCCATATACTAAATCAGGGGCAAGCTGCGCCTGTCACCAAGTGCATTTAACCCTCAATGGTGTGGTTGTTTTTTGGCTAAAGCCTACATCAGGGTGAAGCTGTCACACCAAGTGCATTTAACCAGCAATAGTCTGTTTATTTTTTGGCCATATCCCAGTCTAATTCTGTCACTAAATCCATACCGGTCACCCAGCGCCTAAATACTAGGCCTCAAATTTATATCCCGCTAAATCTGTCCTTAGTGCTGTAGCTGGGCGAGTTATTTAGTGTCCGTTCAAGCACATTTCTTGTTCTGGGTTGAAATACAATTCCCAATTTAGCAATTTCATAATTTAGTGGTTTCTGCTATATCAGAGCTATTTGAAATCTATCCCTAAAAGGGTATATAATATTCAAGGTGCACATTGGGTCATTCAGAATAACTTCACACACACCCGCTACTGTGTATTTCCAAGTCTAATTCTGGCACTAAACCCATACCTGTCACCCAGCGCCTAAATACTAGGCCTCAAATTTATATCCCGCTAAATCTGTCCCTAGTGCTGTAGCTGGGCGAGTTATTTAGTGTCCGTTCAAGCACATTTCTTGTTCTGGGTTGAAATACAATTCCCAATTTAGCAATTTCATAATTTAGTGGTTTCTGCTATATCAGAGCTATTTGAAATCTATCCCTAAAAGGGTATATAATATTCAAGGTGCACATTGGGTCATTCAGAATAACTTCACACACACCCGCTACTGTGTATTTCCAAGTCTAATTCTGGCACTAAACCCATACCTGTCACCCAGCGCCTAAATACTAGGCCTCAAATTTATATCCCGCTAAATCTGTCCCTAGTGCTGTAGCTGGGCGAGTTATTTAGTGTCCGTTCAAGCACATTTCTTGTTCTGGGTTGAAATACAATTCCCAATTTAGCAATTTCATAATTTAGTGGTTTCTGCTATATCAGAGCTATTTGAAATCTATCCCTAAAAGGGTATATAATATTCAAGGTGCACATTGGGTCATTCAGAATAACTTCACACACACCCGCTACTGTGTATTTCCAAGTCTAATTCTGGCACTAAACCCATACCTGTCACCCAGCGCCTAAATACTAGGCCTCAAATTTATATCCCGCTAAATCTGTCCCTAGTGCTGTAGCTGGGCGAGTTATTTAGTGTCCGTTCAAGCACATTTCTTGTTCTGGGTTGAAATACAATTCCCAATTTAGCAATTTCATAATTTAGTGGTTTCTGCTATATCAGAGCTATTTGAAATCTATCCCTAAAAGGGTATATAATATTCAAGGTGCACATTGGGTCATTCAGAATAACTTCACACACACCCGCTACTGTGTATTTCCAAGTCTAATTCTGGCACTAAACCCATACCTGTCACCCAGCGCCTAAATACTAGGCCTCAAATTTATATCCCGCTAAATCTGTCCCTAGTGCTGTAGCTGGGCGAGTTATTTAGTGTCCGTTCAAGCACATTTCTTGTTCTGGGTTGAAATACAATTCCCAATTTAGCAATTTCATAATTTAGTGGTTTCTGCTATATCAGAGCTATTTGAAATCTATCCCTAAAAGGGTATATAATATTCAAGGTGCACATTGGGTCATTCAGAATAACTTCACACACACGCTTCTGTGCATTTCCAAGTCTAATTCTGTCACTAAATCCATACCGGTCACCCAGCGCCTAAATACTAGGCCTCAAATTTATATCCCGCTGAATTTGAATACAATACATTGGGCCAAATAATATATTTGTTGTTGTGGTGAACCATAACAATGAGAAAAACATCTAGTAAGGGACGCGGACGTGGACATGGTCGTGGTGGTGTTAGTGGACCCTCTGGTGCTGGGAGAGGACGTGGCCGTTCTGCCACATCCACACGTCCTAGTGTACCAACTACCTCAGGTCCCAGTAGCCGCCAGAATTTACAGCGATATATGGTGGGGCCCAATGCCGTTCTAAGGATGGTAAGGCCTGAGCAGGTACAGGCATTAGTCAATTGGGTGGCCGACAGTGGATCCAGCACGTTCACATTATCTCCCACCCAGTCTTCTGCAGAAAGCGCACAGATGGCGCCTGAAAACCAACCCCATCAGTCTGTCACATCACCCCCATGCATACCAGGGAAACTGTCTCAGCCTCAAGTTATGCAGCAGTCTCTTATGCTGTTTGAAGACTCCGCTGGCAGGGTTTCCCAAGGGCATCCACCTAGCCCTTCCCCAGCGGTGAAAGACATAGAATGCACTGACGCACAACCACTTATGTTTCCTGATGATGAGGACATGGGAATACCACCTCAGCATGTCTCTGATGATGACGAAACACAGGTGCCAACTGCTGCGTCTTTCTGCAGTGTGCAGACTGAACAGGAGGTCAGGGATCAAGACTGGGTGGAAGACGATGCAGGGGACGATGAGGTCCTAGACCCCACATGGAATGAAGGTCGTGCCACTGACTTTCACAGTTCGGAGGAAGAGGCAGTGGTGAGACCGAGCCAACAGCGTAGCAAAAGAGGGAGCAGTGGGCAAAAGCAGAACACCCGCCGCCAAGAGACTCCGCCTGCTACTGACCGCCGCCATCTGGGACCGAGCACCCCAAAGGCAGCTTCAAGGAGTTCCCTGGCATGGCACTTCTTCAAACAATGTGCTGACGACAAGACCCGAGTGGTTTGCACGCTGTGCCATCAGAGCCTGAAGCGAGGCATTAACGTTCTGAACCTGAGCACAACCTGCATGACCAGGCACCTGCATGCAAAGCATGAACTGCAGTGGAGTAAACACCTTAAAACCAAGGAAGTCACTCAGGCTCCCCCTGCTACCTCTTCTGCTGCTGCCGCCTCGGCCTATTCTGCTGCTGCCGCCTCGGCCTCTTCCTCCGCCTCTGGAGGAACGTTGGCACCTGCCGCCCAGCAAACAGGGGATGTACCACCAACACCACCACCACCACCTCCGTCACCAAGCGTCTCAACCATGTCACACGCCAGCGTTCAGCTCTCCATCTCACAAACATTTGATAGAAAGCGTAAATTCCCACCTAGCCACCCTCGATCCCTGGCCCTGAATGCCAGCATTTCTAAACTACTGGCCTATGAAATGCTGTCATTTAGGCTGGTGGACACAGACAGCTTCAAACAGCTCATGTCGCTTGCTGTCCCACAGTATGTTGTTCCCAGCCGGCACTACTTCTCCAAGAGAGCCGTGCCTTCCCTGCACAACCAAGTATCCGATAAAATCAAGTGTGCACTGCGCAACGCCATCTGTGGCAAGGTCCACCTAACCACAGATACGTGGACCAGTAAGCACGGCCAGGGACGCTATATCTCCCTAACTGCACACTGGGTAAATGTAGTGGCAGCTGGGCCCCAGGCGGAGAGCTGTTTGGCGCACGTCCTTCCGCCGCCAAGGATCGCAGGGCAACATTCTTTGCCTCCTGTTGCCACCTCCTCCTTCTCGGCTTCCTCCTCCTCTTCTTCCACCTGCTCATCCAGTCAGCCACACACCTTCACCACCAACTTCAGCACAGCCCGGGGTAAACGTCAGCAGGCCATTCTGAAACTCATATGTTTGGGGGACAGGCCCCACACCGCACAGGAGTTGTGGCGGGGTATAGAACAACAGACCGACGAGTGGTTGCTGCCGGTGAGCCTCAAGCCCGGCCTGGTGGTGTGTGATAATGGGCGAAATCTCGTTGCAGCTCTGGGACTAGCCAATTTGACGCACATCCCTTGCTTGGCGCATGTGCTGAATTTGGTGGTGCAGAAGTTCATTCACAACTACCCCGACATGTCAGAGCTGCTGCATAAAGTGCGGGCCGTCTGTTCGCGCTTCCGGCGTTCACATCCTGCTGCTGCTCGCCTGTCTGCGCTACAGCGTAACTTCGGCCTTCCCGCTCACCGCCTCATATGCGACGTGCCCACCAGGTGGAACTCCACCTTGCACATGCTGGACAGACTGTGCGAGCAGCAGCAGGCCATAGTGGAGTTTCAGCTGCAGCACGCACGGGTCAGTCGCACTACAGAACAGCACCACTTCACCACCAATGACTGGGCCTCCATGCGAGACCTGTGTGCCCTGTTGCGCTGTTTCGAGTACTCCACCAACATGGCCAGTGGCGATGACACCGTTATCAGCGTTACAATACCACTTCTATGTCTCCTTGAGAAAACACTTAGGGCGATGATGGAAGAGGAGGTGGCCCAGGAGGAGGAGGAGGAGGAGGAAGAGGGGTCATTTTTAGCACTTTCAGGCCAGTCTCTTCGAAGTGACTCAGAGGGAGGTTTTTGGCAACAGCAGAGGCCAGGTACAAATGTGGCCAGCCAGGGCCCACTACTGGAGGACGAGGAGGACGAGGATGAGGAGGAGGTGGAGGAGGATGAGGATGAAGCATGGTCACAGCGGGGTGGCACCCAACGCAGCTCGGGTCCATCACTGGTGCGTGGCTGGGGGGAAAGGCAGGACGATGACGATACGCCTCCCACAGAGGACAGCTTGTCCTTACCCCTGGGCAGCCTGGCACACATGAGCGACTACATGCTGCAGTGCCTGCGCAACGACAGCAGAGTTGCCCACATTTTAACCTGTGCGGACTACTGGGTTGCCACCCTGCTGGATCCACGCTACAAAGACAATGTGCCCACCTTACTTCCTGCACTGGAGCGTGATAGGAAGATGCGCGAGTACAAGCGCACGTTGGTAGACGCGCTACTGAGAGCATTCCCAAATGTCACAGGGGAACAAGTGGAAGCCCAAGGCCAAGGCAGAGGAGGAGCAAGAGGTCGCCAAGGCAGCTGTGTCACGGCCAGCTCCTCTGAGGGCAGGGTTAGCATGGCAGAGATGTGGAAAACTTTTGTCAACACGCCACAGCTAACTGCACCACCACCTGATACGCAACGTGTTAGCAGGAGGCAACATTTCACTAACATGGTGGAACAGTACGTGTGCACACCCCTCCACGTACTGACTGATGGTTCGGCCCCATTCAACTTCTGGGTCTCTAAATTGTCCACGTGGCCAGAGCTAGCCTTTTATGCCTTGGAGGTGCTGGCCTGCCCGGCAGCCAGCGTTTTGTCTGAACGTGTATTCAGCACGGCAGGGGGCGTCATTACAGACAAACGCAGCCGCCTGTCTACAGCCAATGTGGACAAGCTGACGTTCATAAAAATGAACCAGGCATGGATCCCACAGGACCTGTCCGTCCCTTGTCCAGATTAGACATTAACTACCTCCCCATAACCATATATTATTGGACTCCAGGGCACTTCCTCATTCAATCCTATTTTTATTTTCATTTTACCATTATATTGCGAGGCTACCCAAAGTTGAATGAACCTCTCCTCTGCCTGTGTGCTAGGCCTAAATATATGCCAATGGACTGTTGCAGTGGTGGGTGACGTGAAGCCTCATTCTCTGCTATGACATGCAGACTAATTCTCTGCTGACATGAAGACAGATTCTCTGTTACGGGACCTCCCTCCTCTGCCTGGGTGCTGGGCCTAAATATATGCCAATGGACTGTTGCAGTGGTGGCTGACGTGAAGCCTCATTCTCTGCTATGACATGCAGACTAATTCTCTGCTGACATGAAGACAGATTCTCTGTTACGGGACCTCTCTCCTCTGCCTGGGTGCCGGGGCCTAAATATCTGAGAATGGACTGTTCCAGTGGTGGGTGACGGGAAGCCAGATTCTCTGCTATGGAACCTCTCTCCAATTGATTTTGGTTAATTTTTATTTATTTAATTTTTATTTTAATTCATTTCCCTATCCACATTTGTTTGCAGGGGATTTACCTACATGTTGCTGCCTTTTGCAGCCCTCTAGCTCTTTCCTGGGCTGTTTTACAGCCTTTTTAGTGCCGAAAAGTTCGGGTCCCCATTGACTTCAATGGGGTTCGGGTTCGGGACGAAGTTCGGATCGGGTTCGGATCCCGAACCCGAACATTTCCGGGATGTTCGGCCGAACTTCTCGAACCCGAACATCCAGGTGTTCGCTCAACTCTACCTGCTTCCACCAAATATTGATTAAGAGGTTCTATATACCCGCTTCCACAAAATACTGATTAAGGGGATTGATATCTCTGCTTCCACCAAATATTGATTGAGGCCTGCAATATACCTGCTTCTGCAAAATACTGATTAAGGGGTTTGATATACCTGCTTCCACAAAATACAGATTGAGGGGTGCGATATACCTGCTTCCACCAAATATTTATTAAGGGGTTTTATATACCTGCTTCCACAAAATATATATTGAGGGTTTGACATACCTTATTACACAAAATACAGAATGAGAGTTGCGATATGCCTGCTTCCACAAAATATTGATTAAGGGATTCTATATACCTGCTTTCACAAAAAAAAAACTATTAGGGGGTGCGATATACCTGTTTCCACAAAATACTGATTAATGAGATTGATATACCTGCTTCCACTAAATACAAATTGAGGGTTGCAATATACCTGCTTCCACAAAATATTCATTAAGGGGTTCTATATACCTGTTTCCACAAAATACTGATTAAGGGGATTGATATAACTACTTGCACCAAATAATGATTGAGGCCTGCAAAACACCTGCTTCCAGAAAATACAGATTAAGGGCATTGATAGCCCTGCTTTCACCAAATATTGACTGAGGCCTGCGATATACCTGCTTCCGCAAATTACTGATTAAGAAGTTTGATATACCTGCTTCCACAAAATACAAATTGAGGGGTGCAAAATACCTGCTTCCACTAAATTTTTATTAAGGGGTTCTATAAACCTGCTTCCACAAAATATTGATTGGGGAGCTCTCTAACCCTTCCTCCACAAAATACTGATTAAGGAGTTTGATATACCTGGTTCCTCCAAATACTGATTGAGACCTGTGATATAGCTGCTTCCACAAAATACTGATTAAGGGGATTGATATACCTGCTTCCACCAAATATTGATTGAGGCCTGCAATACACCTGCTTCCACAAAATACTAACTAAGGGGTTTGATATACCTCCTTCCGCCAAATATTGATTGAGACCTGTGAGATACCTGCTTCCACAAAATACTGATTAAGGGGATTGATATACCTGCTTCCACCAAATATTGATTGAGGCCTGCGATACACCTGCTTCCACAAAATACTGATTGAGGCCTACGATATACCTGCTTCCACAAATACTGCTCTTCTCTAGGGACTTTGGCATAGGGTTATTCTAAAAATGACAGACAGAGGAAGAGGCAGGCCATTCTGCAGGGGTGGTAGGGGTAGGGCAGGTGCACCAGGCCGGAGCCTAAGTGGGAAGTCGGAGAAGGTTCAAGTGATTATGTCAAAGGACGCACCAGAGTTTGTTGAGTGGTGCACCCCCAAAGACACCACCACCATAGCCCCTCCACTAGAGTCAGGGGAAATATTTTCCCATCCATTCCCAGACCTTACTGATGTGCAGCCATTCTTGGCATCGGATGAGGAAGAGGAGGTAGCAGTATGACAACAGTACCCATATCAGCCCAAGGTGGGTGGTCCCCGCTGTTACTGTCTACTCTGAGATCTCTTATGTCAGTGGTGGTGAAAGTGACAATGATGACGTGTCGATTGAAGTCATTTGGGTGCCAGGAGAAGCAGGCAGAACTTGCAGTACACAGGAGGCAAAAAGCAGACTGCAAATGTATCTGGAGTGAGCCATCCACCATGCACGGTCACATCTGGCGCTCCCAAGACGCTGGCACATGGTTTTGTGTTGTGGGCTTTTATTAACGTGTCAGCTGCCGACAACAGTGTTGCCTGTGTTGTCAATGCATACGTTGCGGTAAGTCCAACACTTATCTAGGGAAGACTGCCTTAAGAAGGCACCTGGCCTCCTATTTCTTAGCCTAGTGGCAGCAACACCGTCAGAATCCACAAAGCCACACTCCCGGTGCTCCATGTCCTGCGTCTTTTCCTTCTCCTCTCTCCTCCCATTTGTCCTCCACTCCACCTTCCACCATGCCATCGTTGCGTTCATTTGGCAGAAGGAAGGCTTCCGTGGCCCAAATGTTCGAGCAAAAAATGTTGATGATGCCGGATAACCCTCTTGCCCAACGGCTGACTGCTGGCTTGTCGGAACTGCTAGCCCTTAGGGTTGAGCGACCCCGAACTGTACAGTTCAATTTAGGATTTTTGGACCCCGGACCCGAACTTTTCAGTAAAAGTTGGAGTTTGGTGTTCGGCGAGTTAATGGCACTTTTTAAAAGTCTGCAGAGCAGCCAATCAACAAACGTTTAACTTGTGTGCCCTTAGAAGTCATCACAGCCATGCCTACTAATGGCTTGGCCTTGATTGGCCAGTGCAGCATGTGACCCAGCCTCTATATAAGCTGGAGTCACGTAGCGCTGCACGTCACTCTGCTCTTATTAGTGTTGGGATAGGATGCTGCTGCTGTGAGGGAGAGAATAGGAAAAAATCTGTTATCTGAAGTGCTTGTTAACTCAGCGATCTACAACAAAATATAACTTTTATCCGTCTGTAAGTAAGGTGGGCGTTGGCGGCCATTTTATGCAAGTTCAGTGCACCAGCAAAGCATATTTGCATTTCTGACAGTGAACTACAAGCTTGAAATGCTGCAATTATATTCTAGGTCTGTGAAGGTTATCATTTATCCAGGTCATGGTATATCTGTAAAGAATAACTCAAGGCAACTGGACAAACTGTAGATTTCTTGAAAACTTTTTGCTCGTTCTTCCAACGAGCTTTCTCAATTCTGAGTGACTGTACAAAAATTCTGGGAATAAATATGTAACTGAATCAACATCTGGTAATTATACCCAATATTGGGTCAAAGGTGTTGATTCCATTATCCTAATTGGAGTCAGTAGGTGATAAAGACTTCCCAGAAAAAGGTGTCATTATCCTCCAATTAGGATAATGGATCAACACCTTTGACCCAATGCTGGGTATAATTACCAGATGTTGATTCAGTTACATATTTATTCCCAGAATTTTTGTACAGTCACTTAGAATTGAGAAAGCTCGTTGGAAAAACGAGTGAAACATTTTCAAGAAATCTACAGTATGTCCAGTTGCCTTGATTTATTCTTTACAGATAATTATATTCTAGGTTTAAAAAAAAAACGACATCTGGGGCCTTTGCTGCATTTGTCACAGTGAAATACAAGCTTGAAATACTGCAATTATATTCTGGGTTAAAAAAAAAACACAATTTTTTTGCAATACCCTACATGTGGGGCCTTGCTGCATTTGTCACAGTGAAATACAAGCTTGAAATACTGTAATTATATTCTGGGTTTAAAAAAAAAACATCCATTGTTTTGCAATAGCATACATCTGGTGGCTTTGCTGCATTTTTCACAGTGAAATACAAGCATTAGATAGTGCTGTTATATTCTGGTATTAAAAAAACACCAATTTTGGGCAAGATAATAAATTTGCGGCCTTTTCTGCATTTATGACAGTCCAATACAAGCGTGATATACCGTTGTTATATTCTGGTATTCTTAAAACACCCATTTTGGGCAGGATAATACATTTGCAGTCTTTGTTGCATTTGTGACAGTGAAATACAAGCTTGAAATACTGCAATTATATTCTGATTTAAAAAAAAAAAACACCCATTTTTTGCAATAACCTACATCTGGGGCCTTTCCTGCATTTGTCACAGTGAAATACAAGCTTGAAATACTGCAATTATATTCTGGGTTTAAAAATACACCAATTTTTTGCAATACCCTACATGCGGGGCCTTTGCTGCATTTGTCACAGTGAAACACAACCGTTAGATAGTGCTGTTATATTCTAGTATTAAAAAAACACCCAGTTTGCGGCCTTTGCTGCATTTCTGAAAGTCCAATACAAGTGTTATATACTACTGTTACATTCTTGTTTAAAAAAAACACCCATTTTGAGCAAGATAATACATTTGTGGCCTTTATTGCATTTGTGACAGTCAAATACAAACTTTAAATACTGATGTTATATTCTGGGTTTAAAAAAATACAATTTTTTTTAAAGATCCTACATCTGGTGCCTTTGCTGCATTTGTCACCATCAAATACAACCAGTTAACACTGCAGTTACATTGTTGGTTAACAAATTAAAGTAGTAATTGTATAAAATTCGACTGTCACACTGCTGTGTGACCTCAAGACATTTTTCATTTTTATGACACCAGCACTGCCTTACTCTCAGTTAACTTACCTGTTGACTATTGGCGGTTACATTGTCACCTGACATGAACCATCTGTTAGTTTGGTGGGCGAAAGCAAAGAATGAGGAAGCGGCAAATTAGGGACGTGGCCCTGGTTGTGGTGCTGCTGGTAGAGCTCCTGTTGCAGGGAGAGGACGTGGTCGATCTGTGTCAGCTACACGCACAAGTGAAATACCTTCCTCAGGTGCCAGTAGGTGTTATTTGGTAGGGCCAAATGCGGCTCTACAAATGGTGAGGCCACAACAAGTACAGGCGATAGTAGATTGGGTGGCTGACAGTGCCTCCAGTTCATTCACAGTCTCCCACCCAGTCTCCTGCTGAAAGAATAGAGTTGGCACCTGCAGCCCATGTCCATCAGTCCTTCACCTCACCACCTTGCAAATCAGCCAGGCAGTCTGATCCCCAAGTCATCAGCAGTCTCTTCTGATTTTTTATGATTCTGCTAGCAGGGTTTCCTAGGGCCATCCACATAGTCCTGTCCCAGAAGTGGAAGAGATTGAGTGCACCGATGCCCAATCACTTATGTTTCAGGATGAGTACATGGGAGGACCACCGCAGCACGTCTCGGATGATGATGAAACACAGGTGCCAACTTGTTTGGCTTTCTGCAGTGTGCAGACTGACAAGGGGAGCAGGGGTGAAGACTGGGTGGAAGATTATGTGGAGGACGATGAGGTCCACAACCCCACATGGAATCAAAGTCATGCGAGTGACCTGTGTAGTTCAGGACAAGAGGCAGTGGTCGCACAGAGCCACCAGCACAGCAGAAGAGGGAGAAGGGTGCAAAAGCGGAGCGGCTGTGTTGAGGGAAGTGTCATATTTAAATATATATGTATATATGCCTTGACATATATACATATATATTAGCCCTTGTCCATAGGCTCGTCCAGGTGGGATCTATAGATATGCACGGAGATGTATATAGGCCCCTTTTTGGCCTACATCTCCGTGTATATGTATAGATACATGTATTGATGGACTTAATGTATTGTTCCCTGTGTGTAGGTGTATATTCATGGATGTGCCCCAAACATCAATGAATATACATATGATCCCCCCCCCCCCTCACTAGGTATATGTATATATATATATGTATGGATATAGATATATATGTGTATGGATGTGCCCCAAGCATCCATACACATATAGTATCAGATCAAATGTGACCCCCCCCCACCTCCTCCTGCATCCCTGCAGGGGATGAGGAAGGTCATCAGATGGCTGGACAATCATGTCCAGCCTCTGGTGACATCAAAAGGCATAGGATCAATAGATCCAATGCCTTTTGGTATTTAACTATCCCCAGCTGCTGGGGATAGTTAACATAACAGAGAGAGGGAAACAAACATCCCTCCCTCTGTTATCTGCATACCTCCGGCGCGATAATTATCGCACCGCAAGGTATGCAGAGGACTACAGGCGGAGGATCAAAGGAATCCTCCGCCTAGAAGCGCGCTCTGGGAGGCGCGGGCCGGCGCGGTGACGTCATATCACAGCGCCGGCCCACGTGTTCGGGCCGGCGGCGCGCATGCGCGCCGTGGGACGGGCGGCCTCGGGAGCGAGCGCTGCTGGACTTAAATAGTCCGGCAGCGCTACGCTGGGGTAGTCAGGACGACCACCCCAGCTGAAGAATCATCCCTGGACAAACGAGCCCCCCCTGGACAACGAGCAAGAAATCATAAGTATCACCCCCCCTATCAGATATATATATTGCCCTCCTATACCCTATATACCCCCCTATACCACCAACGATTATTCTCCTACCTTATATCATATCCCACTTCTTTCCCCCCCCCTATCAGATATATATATTGCCCTCCTATACCCTATATACCCCCCCTATACTATACCCTATCAACCCCCCTATACACCCTCCTAACCCTATAAGTATTCTCCTACCTTATATCATATCCCACTTCTTTTCCCCCCCTATCAGATATATATATTGCCCTCCTATACCCTATATACCCCCCTATACTATACCCTATCAACCCCCCTATACACCCTCCTAACCCTATAAGAATTCTCCTACCTTATATCATATCTCCCTTATTTTCCCCCATTAGTCCCTTGGTTCCCCTATTCCCCCCATACCTTTACTGCCCCCCATACAATACCCTAATCCCCTGTGCCCCTGGTTACCCTTACCTTCCCCTGTCCCAAGACATACACATCCCCTGCGTTCACATCCCCTGCTCTCCGTTGTCTCTTACCCGTCCTATTTCCCCAGCAGTATCTGAAAGTTACCCCTTGTACCCCGTAGGGACAGTGATTAGTAAGGCGGGTTGGTTATTGATATTTGTGTGTATGAATACTATGTGGGGTGGAATTTGGGATTGTGCTGTATAGTTAGAACTGTGTTAGTATATTGTATTAGTGTGTGTATTTATATTGTAGTGCGCGGTTATAACGATATATATCTATCCCCTTGTTATAGATATATATAGTTATAAACATAATAATACCTTTATTGTTGTAAAGTATCGCCGTAATAGAGGTAGTATATTATTGGCATTGTGTTACTAGTGTATAATTAATAAATACGTTGTCATTTACACC
This sequence comes from Bufo gargarizans, assembly GCF_014858855.1. Classification (NCBI taxonomy): domain Eukaryota; kingdom Metazoa; phylum Chordata; class Amphibia; order Anura; family Bufonidae; genus Bufo; species Bufo gargarizans. Next base: position 534,177,666 of record NC_058082.1, on the reverse strand, counting down.
TATTGTGTAACGTGTGATTACTAGAGGTAGTCAGTAAGGCGCATGCAGTAAGTGTAGTTGGTGATTAGACTAAGGTAATCAGTAGTAAATAATTGTTCATTAAGGCATAAATAGGCGGAGTCATCACAAGATGATTACGCCTACTTATGAATATTAATTATTGATATTTGCATAAATATCAATAATTAATATCTCCTTTAACATTGGCGAGCCAGGCCCACTGCTGTGAGTTTGTATCTGTGGTTGGTTTTGGAACGGAAAAGTCGCTTACGCTGTGAACTAATCAGGTGGGAAGGACGCGGTCAGTGGATTCTGAGCGTCCATAGCCTGAAGGTTCGGACAGGTAGAGCGGGTTTTTCTCGATCAGAACCGGACACAGAGCAAACTCTACAGCAGAGAATCTAAAATCTTTCCTGATCTTTGTGTACTAATATTTTCTGATTCCCTTACACGCCAACTGGAGAGAAGTCATCACATACACCACTGAAGATAGAACCATCATCATTGAAACAGAAGTCGTCTGGCTGGTCGGGAGAAGGCGTTCCGAATATTGAAGGACCTCCTCCACGCAGAAACACAGTATCAACGACACCAATGAAGATGGCCTCTCGTCAAAAAGTGAGTATGAACTTCACCACACTGAAACACCTCAGCAAACATAGCACATACAACCTCATCATCCCCACCACTTACAAATCCACTGAGCTGCTATGGTCCACTTTATTGGACCAGGCATACGCTCACGATAAACTGTGCATTAATCGTAGTGTGTTCAAAAAAACAAAAAAACGACTCCAAATGTTAGCCAAATTGGTTCATACCTTTGAGGATATCATTTGGAAGCCAGAACATCTAGAAACACTTAACAGCACAACAAAGGCAGAGGAAGTTTCCAACATGGCAAACTTTCACTGCAATTGTTGTGTGGAGAACATTAAACAGTTGCACACATTACAAACACAACTACAAGAGAAGTCCCAGTGTACGGTCGAGAGGGGCAGGGAGATTTGCGTGTTAGAGTCTAGACTCTCGGACAAGGAGAGTTTCTACTCTGACATGGACAAGGAACTGCTCAGACTGTACACTGAGATAAATCAGTTCAGGAACAATACGGTATCTATGGATAGCATGATTGTTCAACTTCGAGAGGACATGGCTGCAAAAACGCAAACCATTGCGGATTTGCAGCAGGTCATCTCGAATCTGTCACGGCCTGGTGCTAACAGCATGGTGCCCACGAAACAGGTTTGTGTTTCGGGAACGGCACATGGGGAGACAGCGGCGACAGCGCCAATATCTTCCACGGATCAAACACCCGAGGCAGTAGACACCAGGGGACATGTGGAACGGACGCTACCTTTTACCCAAACACCCAGGAGAATAGGGGTAGCAACCGATTACAGGAACAGGACAACGATTGGAGAGAGGAAAGTGGTTGGCCATTTACCACTTCCAATCCGCCAACGCGTCCGGAAAGACAGGAAGATTTTTACCCTAACCGTTCCAGTATGGAAAGGATAAACTTCCTGTTACGGATTTGCAAGGAGATCCCAAAATATGATCCCATTGTAGATCCGTTTACTTCATGTGATATTTTCTAGGGTCACTGTAACAAGTATTCAGTGGCTCACGAATATCGCATGGAGTTATTCAAGTTATGGTTACCTACACACCTAAACCAAAGGTATGAGGTAACGGGGAGGACACAACCCATGAATGGACAGTTTTATGACAAGGAGGAACGTCTCTCCATACTCATGAGACTGGCAACGGGCCATTGGGATGTCACTCCAGATATCCTGTCCAAGTTCAAACCCACTATACATGACGAACCTTTGTCTATGTGTAGTCGGTTTGAAGCCATGTATAGAAGGGTTACAAAGGATCACGGTGTCGGAATTCCACAGGGTATGATACGTATGTTTGTGGAGAAATTCCCATACCTTGATACTGCAATCCGGTTGAGCGCAGCCAGGGAACCATCCCTCACGGATGCTGCTATGATTATTGAGCAGTGCAGACAGGATACACTGCTCAATAAGAAATTCGTCAAAGTGACGGAGCGTGTGCCTGTACCTGATATATCTCAAGATGATCGGGTACAGCACACAAAGGGTAATTCAACTATTCGCCCCACGGCCCCGCCATTGGAAAGGATAGGAAGCATTCGATGCTTCCTATGTTTACAATACGGGCACATAAAGAGGAATTGTCCACAATGGTCACGTAATAACCGGACAAATCCTGAGAGAACGGGCAATAATAACGGTTTCAAGATGAAACCTAATTATGCCAAACCAGTGGGGGAATATCTGGGACATTCACAGGTCCAGACACCAAAATGTGTGGCTGTTGTGAATGACCCTGCGCGTTCGGTAAGGAGTGTGGAATCCCTGGAATCCACACTAAGGGTCCATAACAAGAACCCACAAGTGGCAGTATGTACCTCACAGGTACCTACTGGGAGTCTGGTAGAAATTGATTGAAGATCAGGGATCCCTAAAGAACTGGCGCCAGTATGTCCTATCATACTGGATTCTTCAGGGAGACCCCACATAAAAGCCAAAATCAAAAATCAGGACGCCGAAATCATGCTTGACACTGGTGCGGAAATTTCCATTACCAATGTCAAACATGATTTACATCCCAACAGCCCTCAGTGTGTGGTGATCGGATTTGATCACCAACAAGGGGGGGTGAAGGCCCACAGAATAGAAGAAGTAATTGTCCAGATTACCACTCACACGACCCTTAGGATCCCCATGTGGTATTACCCCGGTTCTGACAACATTATTGGAACCGACGTAATGACACAAAATGGGTGGATCCTAGATATGGCAAATAGTATCGTATGGAAGGGTCCCAGACAATCCAAGGTGTTTGTCATCCAACGCCAGTTTCTGGGACCACCATTGCCAACAGTAGATGACTCTACTGAAGTACTTGAACACAAATGGCCTGAGATCTCGCATAATCCAGATCTTGAGCCTATTGTGTATGAGTACCCCGATCTGTGGGCCCAGGGAAAAAACGATTGTGGCAGACTGATTGGAGTTCTGGTGGACATACAAGGTCCCGACCCTCCACCTCAACGCCAATACCGCTTTCCGCCAGAAGCCACCCATTCAATTTTGGACACTGTCCAAGAATTGAAAACTAAGGGGGTGGTCATAGAGGGCAATTCTAAATGCAACAATGCCCTCTGGCCAGTAAAGAAAAAGGACACCAATGCATGGAGGCTCACCATAGATCTCCGGGTCCTCAACAAGTACACCCCAATGTCCGCTCCAGTGGTGGCACAGACTCCCGACATCATGGCCAGAATAAGCGGCAAAAGTCGCATATTCTCAACCATAGATGTTGCCAATGGGTTCTTCTCTATTGAACTCACTGAAAACTGTAGGTACAAATTTGCCTTTACAGTAGGGGACAAACAGTACATGTTTGGTGTACTCCCACAGGGATTCCACAGTAGTCCCACGTATTTTCACCAGGCATTGGCGGCCGTTCTGAGTGTATTTTCACGGCCAGGATGCCTTCTGCAATACGTGGATGACCTGCTCTTACAAACAGAAACCATAGAAGAACACTTGGTTCTGTTAAAAGAGCTACTGGGACTCCTGGCCAAGTCAGGACTCAAGCTGAGTCCCCACAAGGCAAATTTGGCCAGAACGGAGGTGACTTTTCTTGGAGTCCAAATTTCTTTTGGAGCCAAAGGGATCGTGGCAGCCAGAGTGGAAGCCATGGTAAAGTTACCTAGGCCGGGCACTCTACAGGATTTAAGAAAATTCCTGGGAGTTGCTAATTTCATGAGGGAGTTCATAGAGGATTTTGCTGACAAAGCAAAACCCCTCTATGAACTCCTCAGAGGAGAAGACCCTTCAATCAAAGGTTGGGCTGATGCACAGGAAGAGGCCTTTTCTACTTTGAAAAGGGACCTCTCCTCTGCCCCTGTATTGGCTACCCCCCATCCTGAAGGGGAAATAGCCATACAGGCGCATGCAGGGACGGAGTCTATCTCAGCGGTCCTCCTACAGCAGATAGGGTATGACACTAGACCGCTGGGATACTTCTCCAGGTTACTTTCGCCTGTTGAACGAGGGTTCGATAAGTGTGCCAAACAACTGGCAGCCATACACTATGCCGTCAAAACCACTGAGCATATTGTAGGATTCAGGCCCCTCACTTTGCAGACTCCACACTCTCCATTGGCCCTCCTGCTCCGTGATACACTCCCTGGAGTCTTCCAACAGAGATTTGGGAGGTGGATTATGGATCTCAGTGGCCGGAGTCTACAGGTGAACCACAAAGCCAAGTATGTTCTATCCCAGTTACTGAACCTAACTGGCACCGAACATGACTGTGGCCAACTAGCGCACATCAACGCGCCACAAATTTTCAGGACCGATAAACATCCAGAAGACAGAGTCATCTTTGTTGGTGGCTCTCGATTTTTCATGGATGGGACCTATGTCACAGGTTTTGCTGTGCTGGATGAAACCACAGGTACCCAGAATCTTGTCAAGTTACCAGGTCACATGTCGGCACAGCGGGCGGAACTGGAGGCATTCAAGAAAGCCTTATTTCTTCAACCCCCAGGGAAACGAACTATATATAGCGACAGTTCATATGTAGTTCGGTCTCTCACCCTGCACCTGGACACATGGAAAAGACGAGGATTTGTGGATAGCCAAAACAAACCTCTGGCTCATTTATCGGTTCTGAAAGAACTTTGGGAATGGGGCATGGCACACCCGGCGGAAGCAGCCATCATAAAAATCCCTGTGCATCAAAAAGGGGATGAGCCTTTGATGCTAGGTAACAACAAGGCGGATGAATTGGCCAAACTAGCGGCAGTATCTGGGATCCTTCAGGAAACAGACACTGAACCGCTATCGGCCTACCAGATTGCAGTTCGTACCAACCTGAGTAAAGGCCCGGTGTCATTTGAGGAGGAACAAGCAAAAGACCCTCTTCTAATGACACACCTCACATCTCCACAGCATCCCTGGTCAAGACAGCAAGGGATCCTGTGTTATGATGCCGGTACACAACAGCTTCCTCTTCCCGTGGTTCCACAGCATCTGCAAGCAGAACTGACCAGATTGAACCACCAACTGTTTGGACACCTGGGCCGGGATAAACTCTTGTCTCTCCTGAGAGACAAATTATACTGGCCGGGAATGTCCAACACAGTAGAGGAAGTAACACAACAGTGCCTGGTATGTGCTCAGGTTAACCCAAGGGCGTCAGCCCTGAAGCCGGTGTTGCAGCGAGTTCCTCCTGCAGATGGTCCATGGTCCGCACTACAAATAGATTTTATAGGACCTTTACCAACAGGAAGTCGTAACTATCGTTACGCACTGGTGGTAGTGGATGTTTTCTCTAAATGGGTAGAAGCCATCCCCACGGTCAACGATTCAGGCTACAACCACTGCCCGTGTTCTCTGGGAACAGGTTCTGTCACGATGGGGTATCCCCAGATTGATAGAGTCAGACAGAGGGACCCATTTCACGGGTAAGGTAATGAAAGCTGCTTTGTGGTCTTTTAGACATAAAGCAAAGGTTTCATGTGCCTTACCACCCTCAGTCAGCTGGGCATCGTGGAGCGGATGAACCGGACCATAAAAACACGACTTTCTAAAGCACTACTGGAGAAAGGTTCCTCATGGGTAACCTCTCTACCAGCCGTGCTAATGGGAATCCGAGCTACCGAGGCTACCAGTACCGGTATCACCCCGTTCGAACTAATGACTGGACGCAAAATGCCCCTATGCCTGCCCAATGAACCCCTGGTGTCAGAACCGGTGAAGAACGCCATCGCCAGAGACCTATTTCTCCAACAGGTACAACTAAACCTGAAGGAGTTATTGCCTCATGCAGCAATACGGCTACACAGACCGTATCTACAGGGGGAAACACCAATGCCCTCTGTAGGAGAGCTGGTGATGGTGAAAATCTTCAGTCGGGCCGGCCCCTGGGATGCAAACTGGGAAGGACCCTATCAGGTCCTTGAAGTAATGGGTGACACCATGCTAAAGGTGCAAAGGCCGATGACAACCAAGAAAAAGTCACGTAGGCGACAGGGAGTTTTATGGATCCATATCGACCAGGCCAAGGCCACCCGAGCCTCCCCAATACAATAACATAACCCTCACACAGTAGGGTAAACGGGGGGGGGGGGGGGGTTTGGTGGGTCGAGGGTGGATCCATGAAACTAATTACATACACATTGAATTAACAGATCACGGGAGGAAGACTCACCAAGGTTACGACTAGCCTGAAAAGATATAGAAATCCTCTGAACATGGCATATCCCCAACTTGTGGCACTGGTGGTAAGCATGATGATGGCAGGCTCAACCTCTTTGGGGGAGGGCCTGGGAGTTAATAATGATATGGCTGACATATCTATGAATAAACCCGGCCTTTTAATGGTGGAATGTTTGGAGGGCAAAATCCTGAAACCATACGAGAACTTTTCCTTTACACCAGGACAGTGGTATCTGTATGGTTTCCAGAGGGAGAGTTTTGCCCAAGGTGTAATTCAACATTATACCCCTGTGGAGAATGTGTCTGCCATACAACATGATTTACATGCCCTCTGCCTCAAAGAATTCAGACATTTTCGGGACTCTGACCCTACTCCTATGAGATCCTTAAGATGGGTGTCTAGGGACCCTCACCTGCATCCTTACAAACAAGTGGAAGCCAACACTACCACAGTATTGTGTACCAAGGAGGGGGTTCTGAGTCCCGAGGATGTCACGGGTGCAGAATATAGTGGCTGGTATATCCTTAAAGCTACCTTCATAAGGAGGGATAGCCAAGATGGGCTGAGGGTAAGGACATATTTTGACAGACCCATTCCGATAAAGGGCACCCTAAAAGCTTATTGTATGTTAAGAGATTCCCAGATGATTATCACTAGGGAATCCAGTTATGTTCAGGGACACGTGTCCACAGATTACATACGAACCAGTATAATGATGCTAAAGTTAAACTGCAGTAACTCTGGCCAGGTCCTATGGAATGACCAGAGTGGTCCGGTAAAACTGGAAGGCTTTTACCGAGCCACCGTTTTAAAAGTACGGACAGATGCCAAGGATCTCAGGTATGCTCAGTTAAAGGGATCTCCATCCATACGGTCTTTTATGATCACCATCATGAGAGACAAGTGCGTTCAGGAGGTGACTGGATATTATTTCATCACCTATGCCCACTGGGAACAAGATACCCAGATGGTAACCTTGGACACTAATCCCTGGAGATGGGATTTGGTGTGCAATGGAGTGGATACCCCTACAGTGGATGTATGGATGGACGGTACCCCTATGAATGAGGAATACCGGGGGAGGTATGTGTCTTCCGATTGGAAAGACCCCAGTGGCAGGGATATTAACTTTGACATCAATATAGATGGTTCGTTTAGATGGCCTTTTTGCGAGGCAGTAGATGAAGGGTGCTGGACCTTTACACAATGGGTCTATCTGTCTAAATCGAAACCCGTAGGAAAACTAGTGTTACAGGTTGGAGAAAATGACCAATGGTATCCGTTCAAAGGTAGAGGGCAAGTTTGTGTAACCGTGGTGAGGATCCCCTATGAAGCGACAGGTCTCCAACCTGTAAAAATGCATTTAGACTCTTGCAACGCCCCTATCAATCAATTGGCAGATCCTATAGCTCCTCAACTGTCATCCCCATGGAAGATCATCACGGGGACAAAATTCGTCCTATTTACTTGGAGAATTTCCGTAGATGACTTCCGAGTCGACCAATGGGATCACAGATGTGGGGAGTTTGTGAGGAACCAAATTGACATGATAAGAGGTTGGATAGAGGCGGGGCAAGAGGTAAGAAAGGATGATCTCATACACAAGAATCAAAGGGGAAGAAGAGATCTGATAGCCATGGGACTAGGCGGAGGTGCATTGGGAGTGGGCGCCCTGAACACTATGGACATGGAAGTCCTGAGAGGTAAACTTGGGGATGTTGCGCGACACGCCGGAGAAGGATTCGAGACCCAGCTTGATGTAAACCATGTCTTAGAAGGTTTGCAGCATTCGCACATAGATGCCACTACCTCTCTATCTTCTGCTTTACGAGAGAAATTTAGAAGGTTAGTTGTGGGTCTCTTGGAAGAACAGGAGAGAGCTCAGCTCGCTCTGGCGTGTACGCAAGTCCAAAGTGAACTCTCGGGCAACCTTAAACATATTGTATCATCATTGTACGGCGGCCACTTCCCATTTAACCTCCGCCAACGGGTAAGTCCTCTTATATCTCCTTTTGCAGCCAATCACACCAACTGGTGGGTAGTCCAGTGGCACGGCTGTAGGAATCTCACTTGCACTGCTTCATCATTGGCTCCTATATCTGGTCATCTTAGACAGGGTTACAGTGCAGTTAACCTAGGGATTGTCATAAATAACCAGACGGTGCTTCATCCACAGCTCCCCTCGGGCGTTCTAACCTATGAGGGAGGCCATCCTTATCTGTTAGACACAGAGGGATGCTGGAAGAAAGAGGATGCCATCCTCTGTCAAGGTGGTCAGGATCGGGTGTTAAGACACCAGTGCTGGAGCACCGAGGGGTCCTGTGAGATGAAGGCCAGCCCAATGCCCTCCTCCCCTAAATACTTGGGGCAAGGGTATTGGTGCTGGTACCAGAGGCAAAATATGTCCTACACCATTTATGGAACTAATTGCACCGAGAGAGGAGAACTCCTCCCTGGAGCGTATTGCACCCTTAGTCCCGTCCTAGGTTTAGATGTCGCAGAACTACAAGGAAGGACACCAATCACCCCGGAGAAGAGACTCGACATCCGCCCTGACGTTCCGGTGAGACTCCAGAGGATTCCTCTTGGTTTTGGGATAGAGCTCAAACACCTCCTACTAGACTTCAGCCAAGAAGACGAAATACTTCAGAACCTTCGAGAAACTGAGAAACGGGCCACCATCCAACTGACCCACGACAAGAACAAAATAACGGCAATCACTACCGCCTTGGACAAGGACTCCAAAGTTTCCTGGTGGGAAAGTCTGTTCGGCTACAGTCCCAAGGCAACATCCTTCTTTAATCTATTGATACACCCAGTGATAGTTCTTCTGGTTCTGGTAATCATCATGTACACGGGACTGTGTCTAATCTACAGGAGGGTCAAGAGACTTGCGGACCAACTAAACCAGAACCAGACAGAGCTTCATGAAGTCAATCGTAGGAGGCTCAGGACTTAGCTCCAACAAAGTCCTGAAACCAGAGACTGTATGGACATACTGTTTCCTATGAGGATCGGGATGAAAATCCAAAGGACATTCTGTAACCTCATAGCATTATATATATATGTGTGTTATAATATAGTAGAGTTTCGTATAAGGGTTCGGGATGTATCCTAGGCCACCCTGTAACCATTATACTGTGTATAGATTCATATTGATGATAAGCATGTGAGTTCCTTGTGTGCCCGTGGAGGCTCTGGGTGCAATTGTGCGACAGCCATACTACATTATGGTTGAACGCACACTTGCATCCTATAGTCATTTCCCAATGACACGGAAGTCTGTTAACTACCGGCATCTTTGGAGGTGTAGAGAGATAGGCCAGGTTGCTGGAGCCTCTATGGGTACACACTAAATTGAATTAGGCTGTATTGGGAGGGATGGGACCTGTTTGTGTGAGTGGGGAAGAGTAGATTCCCTAGGGTCCGGCCCCTCATTACCAAAGCATTTGCCACTTTAACATCGACAATGGTGACTTTTTGTAAGGGTTGGACTGAATGGTGGTAGTGCGGGGTTCCTTCCCGCAGTTAGAATTTAGGTACTATGACATCACCTCTCACCAGAAATTCTGTCCTGCCTTATAAATATCTACGTATCTGTCCATGGGAGAACCTCTCAAACAACTAAGTCTTCAATCAAGATAATTCGTAATTGTGTTAAAAGGCCAACCTACGGCCGTCAGTACCCCAGAAGAAGGTGCTACATAAGGGTAAAGTCATTCCAGAATCATTGGGAGTGACTGACACCGAAGGACTGGCACTGACATTGCGGGGGACTGACGCCGGGAAAGCAACACTGGCAAAGAGAAAGAAAAGACCATACACGGTCGCTGAGTGGAATGATCAAAAGACTGCAAGGGTGAAGCCGTTCCGGAGTCAGACATAAACTACGTTGGGAGTGGCTGTCGCCTGAAGATCATAAGATACCAAGAAAGTTATCCAAGGAGAAGAAGATGGTGTATTCGGTGGATGGAGACCTTTTGATGAGAGGCAGGATGGAGATGTTATACACGATGAGTGATGTCTAGGTACCTAAGAGTCAGATTACTTTAGTCCTCCCTGAACTGTCACCAAGGGTACGATTGAGGAGGCAAATGCCTCCCAACCCTTCCCCCAAAATGTTTATTGTCGTATTCCCGACAACAGGGGGATTGTTGAGGGAAGTGTCATATTTAAATATATATGTATATATGCCTTGACATATATACATATATATTAGCCCTTGTCCATAGGCTCGTCCAGGTGGGATCTATAGATATGCACGGAGATGTATATAGGCCCCTTTTTGGCCTACATCTCCGTGTATATGTATAGATACATGTATTGATGGACTTAATGTATTGTTCCCTGTGTGTAGGTGTATATTCATGGATGTGCCCCAAACATCAATGAATATACATATGATCCCCCCCCCTCACTAGGTATATGTATATATATATATGTATGGATATAGATATATATGTGTATGGATGTGCCCCAAGCATCCATACACATATAGTATCAGATCAAATGGGACCCCCCCCCTCCTGCATCCCTGCAGGGGATGAGGAAGGTCACCAGATGGCTGGACAATCATGTCCAGCCTCTGGTGACATCAAAAGGCATAGGATCAATAGATCCGATGCCTTTTGGTATTTAACTATCCCCAGCTGCTGGGGATAGTTAACATAACAGAGAGAGGGAAACAAACATCCCTCCCTCTGTTATCTGCATACCTCCGGCGCGATAATTATCGCACCGCAAGGTATGCAGAGGACTACAGGCGGAGGATCAAAGGAATCCTCCGCCTAGAAGCGCGCTCTGGGAGGCGCGGGCCGGCGCGGTGACGTCATATCACCACGCCGGCCCACGTGTTCGGGCCGGCGGCGCGCATGCGCGCCGTGGGACGGGCGGCCTCGGGAGCGAGCGCTGCTGGACTTAAATAGTCCGGCAGCGCTACGCTGGGGTAGTCAGGACGACCACCCCAGCTGAAGAATCATCCCTGGACAAACGAGCCCCCCCTGGACAACGAGCAAGAAATCATAAGTATCACCCCCCCCTATCAGATATATATATTGCCCTCCTATACCCTATATACCCCCCTATACCACCAATGATTATTCTCCTACCTTATATCATATCCCACTTCTTTTCTCCCCCTATCAGATATATATATTGCCCTCCTATACCCTATATACCCCCCTATACTATACCCTATCAACCCCCCTATACACCCTCCTAACCCTATAAGTATTCTCCTACCTTATATCATATCCCACTTCTTTTCCCCCCCTATCAGATATATATATTGCCCTCCTATACCCTATATACCCCCCTATACTATACCCTATCAACCCCCCTATACACCCTCCTAACCCTATAAGAATTATCCTACCTTATATCATATCTCCCTTATTTTCCCCCATTAGTCCCTTGGTTCCCCTATTCCCCCCATACCTTTACTGCCCCCCATACAATACCCTAATCCCCTGTGCCCCTGGTTACCCTTACCTTCCCCTGTCCCAAGACATACACATCCCCTGCGTTCACATCCCCTGCTCTCCGTTGTCTCTTACCCGTCCTATTTCCCCAGCAGTATCTGAAAGTTACCCCTTGTACCCCGTAGGGACAGTGATTAGTAAGGCGGGTTGGTTATTGATATTTGTGTGTATGAATACTATGTGGGGTGGAATTTGGGATTGTGCTGTATAGTTAGAACCGTGTTAGTATATTGTATTAGTGTGTGTATGTATATTGTAGTGCGCGGTTATAACGATATATATCTATCCCCTTGTTATAGATATATACAGTTATAAACATAATAATACCTTTATTGTTGTAAAGTATCGCCGCAATAGAGGTAGTATATTATTGGCATTGTGTTATTAGTGTATAATTAATAAATACGTTGTCATTTACACCTATTGTGTAACGTGTGATTACTAGAGGTAGTCAGTAAGGCGCATGCAGTAAGTGTAGTTGGTGATTAGACTAAGGTAATCAGTAGTAAATAATTGTTCATTAAGGCATAAATAGGCGGAGTCATCACAAGACGATCACGCCTACTTATGAATATTAATTATTGAGATTTGCATAAATATCAATAATTAATATCTCCTTTAACAGGCTGTCCCCTAGACAGTATGCCTGCTGCTGCCCACCGCAGCAAGGGACCGAACACACCAAAGAACGCTCCAAGGAGTTCCCTAGCGTGGCAGTTCTTCAGACAATGTGCTGACGACAAGATACGAGTGGTTTGCACGCTGTGCAATCAGAGCCTGAAGCGAGGCATAAACGTTCTTAACCTTAGCACAACCTGCATGACCAGGCATCTAAGTGCAAAGCACAAGCTGCAGTGCCTCTTCATCCACCTCTGGAGTGACAGTGCCACCTGCCACACTGCAAACAGAGGATCTGCCAGCAACGCCACAACCTGGGTCACCAAGCATCTCCACAATATCCCATGCAAGCGTTCAACTCTCTATCTCCCAAACACTGGAGCGAAAGAGGAAGTTCCCCCCTACCCACCCACGATCTCTGGCCCTGAATGCCAGCATTTCAAAATGAATGGCCTTTGAAATGCTGTCATTCCGTCTTGTGGAGATGGAGAGTTTTAAAAGCCTTATGGCGGTTTCTGTCCTACAGTACGTCGTTTCCAGCCTCCACTACTTTTCCAGGTATGCCATCCCTTCCCTGCACAACCAAGTGGGGGACAAAATCAGTTGTGCACTGCGCAACGCCATCTGTGGCAAGGTCCACCTAACTACGGATACGTGGACCAGTAAGCATGGTCGAAAGCATGGTCAGGGACATTATATCTCCATAACAGCACACTGGGTAAATGCTGTGGCGGCTAGGCCTGAGGCGGATAGCAGTTTGGCGCATGTCCTTCCACCACCGAGGATTGAAGGGTGCTTCAGTTTGTCTCCTGTTGCTTCCTCCTCCTACTCTGCTTCCTCATTCGCTACCGCCTCCTCATCCGGTCAGCATAACACCTTCACCACCAACTTCAGCACAGCCAGGGGTAAACGACAGCAGACAGTTTTAAAACGTATCTGTTTGAGGGACAAACTCCACACCGCATAGGAGCTGTGGACGGACATGGAACATGCTTGCTGTATTAAGTGGGCTTCTTATTAAGTGGAGTTAAAGAAATTGAGTTTAAGACAAGGAGCCGGAAACTAATGTTGGATATAATTTCCTTGTGTGTTGTTGGCTTAATTCTAGGTTGTCCTTCAACTACAGCAGAAAGGGTCTAATTCTAAATCATATTTACTGTTTTACTTTTTTACTGTTCATCCCCATTAAACATGTGCTTCATGGACAAAGCCACTAAGTGTGTGTCCTGTGCAATGTATGCATGCCTTGAAGAGCCCTTTGAGGGTGAATACATTTGCACTAGATGCAATCATGTTACATATTTGGAAGCCCAGATCTTGGATCTAAATAAGCAGCTTGAAATACTTAGGGGCATTGCAAAACTGGAGAGAGGCTTAGACCTCACTGTTCAGGCACTAGCTGGGGACAGTGAAATGGAGGGGGTGGAGGAGGGCAGGATCAGGAATATCAGATCAGCAGTTTGGTTAATGTAGAAAGAAGGGATAGAGGGAGAAGTGCCAGGGAGGCTAGTCCTGAGCTGGCACGCCCTAGTAAATATGCCTGTTTGGCTGATATTAGGGATGAAAGACCAGGGCCAGCAACACTGCAGCAGGTAATTTCTCCTAGCAACGAGCAGCAAAGGTCAGACAGATGTTGATGGTAGGGGACTCTATTATTAGGCGGAAAGACAGGGTCATCTGTCGCCGAGACCATTAATGTCGAACAGTGTGTTATCTGCCAGGTGCTCGGGTTTGGCATATTGTGGATCGGATTGACAGATTGCTGGGTGGGGCTGGGGAAAACCCGGTGGTGATGGTACACATTGGCACCAATGACAAAGTTAGTGTGAGATGGAAGGTCCTTAAAAATTATTTTAGGAAGCTAGGTGAGAAGCTCAAGTCCAGGACCTCCAAGGTAGTATTTTCAGAAATACTACCAGTGCCACGAGCATCACTAGAAAGACAACGGGAGCTTAGGGAGTTAAATAAGTGGCTCAAAAGCTGGTGCAGGAAGGAAGGCTTTGGGTTCATGGAGAACTGGGTTCATGGAGAACTGGGTTCATGGAGAACTGTGTACATAGAGAGTGGGTTACAGAAGGGGACAGTGAGGATTTAGTGGGGGCCGTGGTTAGCAAGTAAAATACAGAAAACACTGGGAATAACTATACATTTATAAAAAATAGAACTGCTGGTAACAAAAACCTGTTACATACAAAAATTAACCAAGGTAACAAAAAAATCCTGGATAATCACTTTACAGGTAATAGTAATTTAAAATGTATTTTCACAAATGCCAGAAGTCTAGCTAGTAAAATGGGGGAGCTGGAGGCTATGGTACTAGAAGAACACATATATGTAGTTGGTGTGGTTGAGACATGGTTGGACTCAGGGCCGGCTTTATCATAAGGCAGCCCAAGTGGCTGCTTGAGGACGCAGAGAAGGGGAGGCGGAAAACAATTACTTCTACTGTAGATAACTTTGATACCTAGTGTACATCCATACTATGGATGTAGCAGAGCTGGGTGTGTTGGGGCAGCTGTCATGTGTATGGATGTACACTAGGTATCAAAGTTATCTACAGTAGAAGTCTTATATATTTTTTTTAACTAACTGGCTATACAGCTAAAATTTTGTGGACGCAGGTATATGGAAAACCTCTATCACTATTTTGTGTACGCTGATATATGACAGGCCTCAATCAGTTGTTAGTTGAAGCAGGTATATTAAAACCAGCAATCTGTCTTTTGTGGATGCAGGTATATGGAAAACCTCAATCACTATTTTGTGGAAGCTGATATATGGCAGGCCTCAATCAGTTGTTAGTTGAAGCTGGTATATCACCCTCAAGCAGTCATTTTGTGGACGCAGGTATATGGAAAACCTCTATCACTATTTTGTGGAAGCTGATATATGGCAGGCCTCAATCAGTTGTTAGTTGAAGCTGGTATATCACCCTCAAGCAGTAATTTTGTGGACGCAGGTATATGGAAAACCTCTATCACTATTTTGTTGAAGCTGATATATGGCAGGCCTCAATCAGTTGTTAGTTGAAGCTGGTATATCACCCTCAAGCAGTAATTTTGTGGACGCAGGTATATGGAAAACCTATATCACTATTTTGTTGAAGCTGATATATGGCAGGCCTCAATCAGTTGTTAGTTGAAGCTGGTATATCACCCTTAAGCAGTAATTTTTGGGACGCAGGTATATGAAAAAAGTGATGAGTGGCAGGGGTCATATAAAAATTTGCGACATTTCAGCAAATATTTTGTAGAATATTTGTTGAATATTTGCGAATTCGAATATTCATTATTCTACTTTTTTTTTTACTCAAAAAATTGTCAATGTAATGATCGTGTAATATTCGAATATAACGCCATATCAATATAGGCGTGGGTCAAAAACTAATATATAGCACTATAGAATTTAGTGCTATATATTAGTTTTTAATAATATTTGTCATTTTTTTACATCTGAAGTCATGATTCCTTCCTGCTTAAGTTACTTAAGCAGGGATGAATCATGACTTCAGATGGAAAAAAAATGACGAATATTATAAAAAACTAATATACTGTATAGAGCAATATAGCTAATATAGTGCTATATTTGTTTTTCATAATATTCATAGTATTCTAAAACAAAAATATATAGCAATATAGCAAATATTCGAAAAAAAATATAGAGCAATTGAGCTAATATAGTGCTTTAATCTTTTTTTATAGTTGTAATTTATTCCAATCTGAACTACAGATGAGAAAAAAAATAGACAAAGAAGATTATTGCACTATATTAGCTAAATTGCTCTACATTAATTTTTTCGAATATTTGCTATATTGCTATATATTCTTGTTTTAGAATATTGTGAATATTCTAAAAAAAACAAATATATAGCACTATATCAAATATTTTAGAATACTCACCTTTTTTTTCTTTCTATCTGTACAGTTGTTCCGCTTCGGCATACTCCTGCTCGACAATGGGAATGCTTGGGGATTAGAATACACCATTGAACATGAGTTTTCACGATCTAAAAAACAAAGTGCTATATGTTTGTTTTTTAAATTATTCGTCATTTTTACCATCTAAAGTCATGATTCCTCCCTGCTTAAGTTGGCCCACAAGTAAGAAGCAGGGAGGAATCATGTTTTCATATGTTAAAAAATTATGAATATTCATTATAGAGAATATACAGCACAGTTTTTCAGCTATTACCTTGGGTAGGGTATGATTTTTGCAGGATGAGATGATGGTTTTATTGGCACTATTTTGAGGTGTGTGTGACTTTTTGATCGCTTGCTTTTACACTTTTTGTGATGTAAGGTGACAAAAATGGTTTATTTAGCACAGTTTTTATTTAAATTTTTTTGCGGTGTTCAGCTGAGGGGTTAGGTCATGTGATATTTTTATAGAGCCGGTCGATATGGACGCGGCGATACCTAATATATATCCTTTTTTTTAATTTATGTACGTTTTACACAATAATATAATTTAAAAATAAATAAATAAAATCATGTTTTAGTGTCTCCAAATTCTGATAGCCATATTTTTTTCAGTTTTTGGGCTATTATCTTAGGTAGGGTCTAATTTTTTGCGGGATGAGATGACAGTTTGGCACTATTTTGGGGTGCATATGACTTTTTGATCGCTTGCCATTACACTTTTTGTGATGTAAAGTGACAAAAAATGGTTTATTTAGCACAGTTTTTATTATTTATTTTTTGCGGGGGTTTATCTGAGGGGTTAGGTCATTTAAAAATTTTATAGAGCTGGTCGATATGGACGCGGCAATACCTAATATCTATACTTTTTTTTTATTTCTGTAAGTTTTACACAATAACAGCTTTTTTAAAACAAAAAAAAAATGTTTTAGTGTCTCCATATTCTGAGCCAAATTTTTTTTATTTTTTGAGCGATTGTCTCAGTTAAGGGCTCATTTTTTGCGGGATGAGGTGACGGTTAGACTGGTACTATTTTGGTGGGCAAAGCTTTTTTGATCGCTTGCTGTTGTACTTTTTGTGATGTAAGGTGACAAAAAATGGTTTACTTAGCACAGTTTTTATTTATTTATTTTTTATGGTGTTAATCTAAGGGGTTAGGTCTTGTGATATGTTTATAGAGCCGGTCGATACGGACGTGGCGATACCTAATATGTATACTCCCCCCCCCCCCCTATTTCTTACCATTTTTTTTTAACTTTATTTGGGGGAAATAAAATTTTTGCTTATTTTTACTTAAAACTTTTAGTTTTTTTTGGGGGGGAAACCCTTTTTTTCACTTTATTTTTTATCCCACTTTGGGACTTGAACTTTTGGGGGTCTAATCCTTTACAATGCATTTTTTAGCCCCTTGAGGGCACAGCCTTATTTCACCTTAGGACCAGGCCATTTTTTGCAAATCTGACCAGTGTCACTTTAAGTGCTGATAACTTCAAAAAAGACTTTGACTTACCCAGGCTGTTCTGAGATCATTTTTTCGTCACATATTGTACTTCATGACACTGCTAAAAATGGGTCGGAAAAAGATTCTTTTTTTGCATTAAAAAATACAAAATTTACCAAAAATTTGAAAAAATTAGCAAATTTCTAAGTTTCAGTTTCTCTACTTCTGTAATACATAGTAATACCCCCAAAAATTGTGATGACTTTACATTCCCCATATGTCTACTCCAAGTTTGAATTATTTTGGGAATGATATTTTATTTTTTGGGGATGTTACAAGGCTTGTAAAGCAAATCTTGAAATTTTTCAGAAATTTACAAAAACCCAATTTTTAGGGATCACTACAGGTTTGAAGTCACTTTGCGAGGCTTACATAATAGAAACCACCCAAAAATAACCCCATTCTATAAACTACACCCCTCAAGGTATTCAAAACTGATTTTACAAACTTCGCTAACCCTTTAGGTGTTGCATAAGAGTTATTGGCAAATGGGGATGAAATTTGAGAATTTCATTTTTTTGCCTAATTTTCCATTTTAACCCATTTTTTTTACTAACAAAGCAAGGGTTAACAGCCAAACAAGACTGTATCATTATTGCCCTGACTTTGCCGTTTACAGAAACACCCCATATGTGGCTGTAAACTTCTGTACGGCCACACAGCGGGGCGTAGAGTAAAAGGTGTGCCGTTTGGTTTTTGGAAGGCAGATTTTGCTGGACTGTATTTTTTGACACCATGTCCCATGAAGCCCCCCTCATGCACTCTACAAAAGTGACCCACCTAAGAAACTACACCCCTCAAGGTATTCAAAACTGATTTTACAAACTTTGTTAACCCTTTAGGTGTTGCACAAGAGTTATTGGCAAATGGAGATGAAATTTGAGAAGTTAAATTTTTTGGCAAATTTTCCATTTTAATCCATTTTTTCCAGTAACAAAGCAAGGGTTAACAGCCAAACAAAATGCTATATTTATTTCCCCGATTCTCTAGTTTGCAGAAACACCCCATATGTATTTTGCTGGACTGTTTTTTTTTACATCATGTACCATTTGAAGCCCCCCGATGTACCCCTAGAGTAGAAACTCAATAAAAGTGACCCCACCTAAGAAACTAAACCCCTCAAGGTATTCAAAATTGATTTTAGAAACTTTGTTAACCCTTTAGTAGGGATGAGCGAACCCGAACTGTATTCGGTGTTCGTCGCTTTCTTGGCGCTTTTTGAAAGGCTGCAAAGCAGCCAATCAACAAGCGTCATACTACTTGCCCCAAGAGGCCATCACAGCCATGCCTACTATTGGCATGGCTGTGATTGGCCAGTGCAGCATGTGACCCAGCCTCAATTTAAGCTGAAGTCACGTAGCGCCGCACGTCACTCTGCTCTGATCAGTGTAGGGAGAGGATACAGAGCAGAGTGATCGAGCTACAGCTGTGGATCATTGAACTGCTGCTATTTAATTGCTCGCTGTTTTTAGGCTGCCCAGAGCAATTTTATGTCACTTTTTTCTGGGGTGATCGGCGGCCATTTTGTGTCTTGTGGTGCGCCAGCACAAGCTGCCACCAAGTCCATTCAACCATCAATAGTGTGGTTATTTTTTTGCTATATCCTACATCAGGGACTTGGCTGTGCTTGCTATTTTATTGAGGGGTGAAATACAATTGCCAAAATAGCAGTACCCTAAATCTGGTGTTTCAGTTGTGGCTAGCCAATTGAAATACTGTCTGGCAAAGGACATATTTTTGTTCTGGGTTGAAATACAATTCCCAACTTAGCAATTCCCTAAATCAGTGGTTTCTGCTGTTTCAGGACAACTTTAAATCTATCCATAAAAGGGTATATTAGATTGAAGGTGCGGATAGTGTCATCCTCAATAACTTCACACGCTACCGTGCATTTCCAAGTCTAATTCTGTCCGTAAACGTATACCTGTCATCCAGCGCCTAAATAATAGGCCTAAAGGTTATATTCAGCTAAATCTGTGTTTATTGCCGAGGCTGGTCAATTCATTTAGTGTCCGCCAAAGCGCAGTTTTTGTTCTTGGCTGAAATACAATTCCCAACTTAGCAATTCCCTAAATCAGTGGTTTCTGCTGTATCAGGCCAACTTTAAATCTATCCATAAAAGGGTATATTAGATTGAAGGTGCGGATAGGGTCATCCTCAATAACTTCACACGCTACCGTGCATTTCCAAGTCTAATTCTTTTTTCTTTTTTTATTAACAATTTTTA
Source organism: Bufo gargarizans (assembly GCF_014858855.1). Classification (NCBI taxonomy): domain Eukaryota; kingdom Metazoa; phylum Chordata; class Amphibia; order Anura; family Bufonidae; genus Bufo; species Bufo gargarizans. The sequence continues at coordinate 534,157,650 of NC_058082.1, read as the reverse complement.
TTGTTTTTTTGTTTTCATCGTACAGAAAAAGCGATGGCCATATATATCATAGTTATGATCACAGTCATTTTACACTTTTCAGACCGAATAATTCGACATTTCAATCTACGTTGAAATAAGATACAGCCATTTGGTACATAAAAGAAAACAAACAAAAGAAATACACATTAAAACACAAGGAGGTCCGGAAAGGACCCAACAGGATAGGTATAACAAAGTTCAAGAATCCTCTATTTGGATGAGCTTTACATTTGACTCTCGTGTCAAGAAACACTGATGTGAAAGCACTTTTAGGCAATTGTAAGTAAGCAGTCGTATGCATGACTAAGTGTAAAAACAGAATTGAACAGAAACTCCAATACAGTTGGTTAGTTAGTAATAGCTAAACAAATTTTCTATAGTCTCTCCACGGGGCCCAAATCTGTAGAAAGGTGTGCCTAGTACGTAACTCCCAGTGTGATATCTCTTCTAAACGATAAATTTGGTCTAGCCTACTCCTCCAATGCTCCAGGTTAGGGACTGTTGTAGATAGCCAGAGTTTAGGGATTAGTAACCTGGCAGCTACTATCATGAAAGAGAAGAGCGTAGTTTTGTGGGATTTAGATCTTCCTATACCAAGGCTGAGCAGTGAGATTTCAGGAGTGCAGGGGAAGGAGGTCTGACATATCTGATTACTGAGCTTAAATATTTCCGACCACCATGGCTGGATTAGCGAGCAAGACCACCAGACATGGAAGAAGGAGCCCCTTTCTTTGCAGCATCTCCAACAGATATCAGAGTATTGCGAATTATAGAGACAAGTCTTATCTGGGGTCTTGTACCAACGCGACATTATTTTGTAGCTGTTTTCTTGAATTACAATACATCTGGATATTTTATGTGGAGTTATCAAGATCTGCGTTATTTCGGGGGGGGGGGGGGGGGGGGGGACAGGGTACGTTGTAGATCTGTCTCCCAAAGCCCAATTATAGCAGGTTTAACAGCAGAAGGAAGGGATTTAAGCTGTTTGTAGATATTGGATATGGTTTTGATGGGGTATTGAGAGGTCCCAATCAGCTTGTCAAACCAAAGAAGGCTCTGAGTAGGCGAGGTTTCTTTGGCCAAAAGGAGTGATTCCTTTTTGATAAAGTTCAAGAGGAAAGGGTTTTTGATTGTAACCTTAAGAAGGTCACCAATATTGTGATCAGAAAGGATACCTCCATCATCATTAAGGAGTTTAGTAACCTTCAGCTCTACCTTTTCAAGAGCAGAGGGACAGCTATCTCTTAGTTCTTTAGGGGCTAGGGAAATCACATCTCCTACAGAAAGGAAAGGAGAAGGAAGGGTCAAAGCACCTGCAGTAGACAGAAACCATCTCCAGACCTTCAGGGTAATTTTGATCATGGGATTTGGAATGGTGTTGGGTGTTGGGGCGGGTCTATTGGACAAGACAAGGGCCCTACCAGGGGACGGCAGGAAAGCATTCTCTAGTACCATCCACAACTTATGAGGGGGGCTCCTAACCCAGTCTACTATTCTTGCGAGTTGAATGGCTTTCATATACATCTCTGGGTCAGGTAGTCCGATACCACCCCCGGACTTTGGCTTCGACAAAGTTTCAAAGGAAATACGGGAACTCTTCCCCTGCCATATAAATTTACGTATACTCCTGTTAAGAGAGGAAAAATAGGATTTGGGAATTTCAATGGGGAGTACTTGCATCAAATATGTAAGTCTAGGAATCACCAGGGACATAAGTATGTTCTTTCGTCCAAACCAGGATAAATAAGGTAAATTTAGAGAGTCCATCTGGGAGATCATAGATGCTAAGAGAGGTTTGTAATTGAGTCTAAACAAGTCTCCAAGACACGAGGATAATTTTACTCCTAGGTATGTCAAATGTTGGGTATGCCAATTGAAGGGGGATTTGTGTTGGAGAGAAGTGAGGGTCTGAGGGGAGAGGCCAATATGGATTATCTGAGATTTAGTCGCATTAATTTTGAAGTTTGACAAAGAGCCGGAAAAAGTGAGATCTGACATAATCACAGGTATAGATATAAGTGGGTTGGTAGTGAGTATTAAGAGGTCATCTGCGAAAGCAGCTAGCTTAAATTCACAACCACCAACCCGCAGTCCCTTGACGTCAGTGTTTTGCCGAAGAGATTGTAGCAGGGTTTCCATCACTAGGACGAAGAGAAGGGGGGAAAGGGGGCAACCTTGCCTTGTCCCATTGCTAATGGGAAAGTTAGAAGACAAGGTGTCGTTGACTGACACAGACGCCGAAGAATGGGTATACATGGAGAAAACAGCATTTATGAATGGTTTAGGAATCTGAAATTTCGACAAGGTGAGAGAAATGTAAGTCCAATCAACCCTGTCGAATGCTTTTTCGGCGTCTGTGCCAAGCAAAACCAAGGGGGAGGATTTGTGAGAGGCATAGAATAGGGCGTTCAAAATTTTAGAGGTATTATCCTTTCCTTCTCGACCTCTGACGAATCCCACCTGGTCTGGATGTATCAATTGCGGCAAAAGGCACTGAAGTCTAGTGGCCAACATTTTAGACAGTAGCTTAAGGTCTACATTCAGAAGGGAAATGGGGCGATAATTCGAACACAAGGTGGGGCAAAGGCCCTGTTTAGGGATGACTGTGATGATGGCCTTTGTCATGTCTGTGGACAGTGGAATTTTTTCTAAGGCTCGGTTGTAGATTGGCAGCAAGAAGGGGAGTAGGACTTCTTTAAATGTAGAGTAATATGTGATCGGGAGCCCATCTGGGCCTGGGCATTTCCCTCTAGGGGTCGACTTAATGGCGGAAATCAATTCTGGGATGGTAAATGGTTTGGACAGGGATTCTCCCTGGGGTACCGACAGTGATGGAAGTTTTAGAGAAGACAAGAAGACATTAATGTTGGAGTCTCTGTCCAATGCAGGGTCTGGGAGTGTCGTAGGGGGGAGATTATATAAAGATTCATAGAATTTCCTAAATTGCTCTGCAATGTCTTTCGCTTTAAACAGTTGAGAGCCTTGAGGTGATTTAATGCTTTGTATAAAACGCAAAGACTTCCTCTGCTTAATTCTCTGCATTGCGAATTTAGAAGCTTTATTCCCATGTGCAAACACTTTCTGTTGCGCTGATAAATAATATTTTGCAGATTTCTCATTCAGAAAGTTCTTTAGTTCTGTCCTAAGGGAGGTGAGTTCAGAGAGATGTTGGGCTAACAAGGACTGTTTATGTGCCTTTTCTAGAGTATGGATTTTAGATAGAATGTCGGAGAGTCTCTTGTCAGATTGCTTTTTAAGGAAGGAGCAAAGGCTGATTAGTCTGCCTCTAATAAAGGCCTTATGGGCGTCCCATATCGTCTGAGGAGAGACATCTTTGGTGTTATTAACCGAGAAATATTCTTCCAGGGAAGAGGTGATTTGGGCAACATGTTTACTATTCCCCAGCAAGGATTCATTAAATCTCCAATTAGGAGTCTTGTTATTTCCATTGGGTGGGCGTACGTCACAGAACACAGGAGCGTGATCAATCAGAGTTATATCTCCTATTTTAGCCAGCGTGCAGAACTGTAAATGTTCTTTTGAGATGAAGATATAATCAATCCTACTATAGGATTTATTGGAGGGAGAATAAAATGAGTAATCTAAACTCTGGGGGTTAAGACAGCGCCATACATCTGTCACTCCAAGGTGTTGAAGTCTAGTATGGAGGGAGTTAAGGGCTTTTTGGGAAACGGGCGACTTTTTGGAGGTGGCGTCTAGAAGCGGGTTGAGGGCTATGTTAAAATCGCCCGCCAATATTAGTATTCCCTCTCTATGGGTTTCTGTTAGAGCCATTAGTGTAGTAAGCCAAGTGATCTGATCTGTATTTGGAGCATATGCATTCACCAAGGTGAACCCTGAAGTTCCTATCAAGCCTTTAAGTATGAGAAACCTGCCTTCTGGGTCCTGTATATGTGAGTTGTACTGGAAGGGCAGATTCCTATGAAAGCCAATCCTGACTCCTCTCGAGGCGGCACCCCCAGCTCCACAGTGGTACCATGTGGGGAATTTTGAGAAAGAGAGGTTGGGATAATTCCCATGTTTGAAATGTGTTTCCTGGAGGAAAATTAAAGAACATTTTTCCTTATTTAAAAGGGAAAAGATCTGGCATCTTTTGGATGGAGACCTCAGCCCTTTGACATTATAGGTTACTACTCTTAAGTCAGCCATGGCCATGGTGTATGTATGTAGAGGATAAAGCAAAAAATTTGGGCAACAATTGTGCATGACTAACCAGCCCCAACGGAGGGAGGGTACCACCTCGAGGTAAGCGACAGCTCCAGAGGAGGCAAGGGTTCTTCTTTAGTGGGTGATACACATCAGCATTTGGGTAATATGTATCAGAGCATTCTTGAGACCTATCAAAGGATAAAGAAAAAATAATAACAGAACAAATTAAACAAAAACACAACCAAAGACAATGCCAGTAAGCTACTAAGAAATAAGAGCAAACTAGCATTATATGCAGGGGGGGATATTGCATTACTCAATGTAACCTGCAATAACTTTGACTCCCTTTTAGGAGGATAACTAAAGCAAGATTAAGATTAAACTCCAGCTATCATCTGAGAGGATGGGATTATCTATGTATACTGGTCAATCCGAGTGGACCTAGGACAAAAGTGACTCAGTACAGATTAACAACCTACGGAACAGATAGGGCAGAATCTTTACAGCCTAGGGTTAGGAGGGCAAACTTGAAAAATTCTGCTTGAAATAATCCATTTATTCATCCGTCAATGTCAAACGCTTAGAAGAAGAAGCTCGGCGGTTTCTCTTCATTCTACGGGATCTTTGAGTGCGAGGAGTTTCCCATGCACCTTCTGTATTCAGAGTAGGTGTATCAGTAGTATCGCGGACCAGCTCCCAGTTTTCAACGGGAAGTGGCAGAATTTGCAGAATGTCATATGCCGCGTTCAAGTCCGCGTATGAATGGATGGAGATTCTGCGTCCATTGTGAAAGAAGGACAACCCAAATGGGAATAGCCATCTGTACATGATCTTTTTATGCCTCAGCAGATCCGTGAGAGGTTGTAAAGATTTCCGTTTTTTCAGCGTGGATTGGGCCAGATCTTGATATATGGAGATGGGGTTGTCATCCCACGAAAACGAGGGGTTACTTCTTGCTCCTTTTAAGATAGCTTCCTTGACTGGGAAATGCAGGAACTTGCAGATAATGTCTCTTGGGGGATCCGTAGATTGAGGCTTGGGGCGCAGCGCTCTGTGAGCTCGCTCCAGAATCACCTCATGGGTGGAATCAGGGCCCAGGAGTTTCAAGCAAATCTGCATCACTGCTTCAGAGATTTCATCAGGGCCTACCGTTTCTGGAACACCCCTGAAACGGAGATTGTTCCTCCTGCCCCGATTTTCCTGATCCTCAAGTTGTGTATAAAGGGCATTCAGATGCTTCTGGTGAGCGCTTAGCTGATCGGAGGATAGCAGTTTGGTGGGCAGTCAGGGCTAAATTCGCCTCCTCTAACGCTTCTACCCGCCTCCCTATGTGCTTCACATCTTCTTTAATGGAACCCAGATCCGTCTTCAGCGGTTCCAAGGCTTCAGATAGGGCTCTTTTCAGGAAGGACTTGGAGAGCGATAGTGAGTCAGCTTCAGGAGACTCCTCCCTCACCTTATCAGCAGTGTCTTCCGTCTGCTGCTTGCTTCTCGGCGTGCACGGAGGTTCCGGCGCCATTTTGGAGTCTCTGGCCGCATAGGTCTGCGCCGCTTTCTTTATAAATTTCTCCATTCCGCCCGCTTGAGAGCTTGATCTGGACGACTCTGGGGCATCAGCGGGTCTTGGCCCCCCGATCTTGACCATTGTTTGCTAAATTAGCTTGGAGTGAGAGCTTCTATGGGAGTCATTAACAGCGGAGCAGCTCTTCACACAACCATCCGGTTCAGGCGCTAGCTCCGCCCCCTTTCCAAGTCTAATTCTGTACGTAAACGTATACCTGTCATCCAGGGCCTAAATACTAGTTCTACAATTTATATTCAGCTAAATCTGTCGTTACTGCTGTGCCTGTATTAGTGTAATACGGTACCTAAATAGATAGCCAGATAGTGTTAGGTGTCTGTAAAAAAAAGGACTGAATTTGAATTCAATACATTGGGCCAAATAACTTTTTTTCTTATTGTGGTGAACAGTAACAATGAGGAAAACATCTAGTAAGGGACGCGGATGCGGAAATGGTTGTGGTGGGTTAGTGGACCCTCTGGTGCTGGGAGAGGACGTGGCTGTTCATTCCACAGCCACATGCCGTAGTGAACCAACTACCTCAGGTCCCAGTAGCCGCCAGAATTTACAGCGATATTTGGTGGGGCCCAATGCCGTTCTAAGGATGGTAAGGCCTGAGCAGGTACAGGCATTAGTCAATTGGGTGGCCGACAGTGGATCCAGCACGTTCACATTATCTCCCACCCAGTCTTCTGCAGAAAGCGCACAGATGGCGCCTGAAAACCAAGCCCATCAGTCTGTCACATCACCCCCATGCATATCAGGGAAACTGTCTGGGCCTCAAGTTATGCAGCAGTCTCTTATGCTGTTTGAAGACTCCGCTGGCAGGGTTTCCCAAGGGCATCCACCTAGCCCTTCCCCAGCGGTGGAAGACATAGAATGCACTGATGCACAACCACTTATGTTTCCTGATGATGAGGACGTGGGAATACCACCTGAGCACATCTCTGATGATGACGAAACACAGGTGCCAACTGCTGCGTTTTTCTGCAGTGTGCAGACTGAACAGGAGGTCAGGGAGGAAGACTGGGTGGAAAACGATGCAGGGGACGATGAGGTCCTAGACCCCACATGGAATAAAGGTCGTGCCACCGACTTTCACAGTTCGGAGGAAGAGGCAGTGGTGAGACCGAGCCAACAGCGTAGCAAAAGAGGGAGCAGTGGGCAAAAGCAGAACACCCGCCGCCAAGAGACTCCGCCTGCTACTGACCACCGCCATCTGGGACCGAGCACCCCAAAGGCAGCTTCAAGGAGTTCCATGGCATGGCACTTCTTCAAACAATGTGCTGACGACAAGACCCAAGAGGTTTGCACGCTGTGCCATCAGAGCCTGAGGCGAGGCATTAACGTTCTGAACCTTAGCACAACCTGCATGACCAGGCACCTGCATGCAAAGCATGAACTGCAGTGGAGTAAACACCTTAAAAACAAGGAAGTCACTCAGGCTCCCCCTGCTACCTCTTCTGCTGCTGCCACCTCGGTTTCTTCTGCTGCTGCCGCCTCGGCCTCTTCCTCCGCCTCTGGAGGAACGTTGGCACCTGCCGCCCAGCAAACAGGGGATGTACCACCAACACCACCACCTCCGTCACCAAGCATCTCAACCATGTCACACGGCAGCGTTCAGCTCTCCATCTCACAAACATTTGAGAGAAAGCGTAAATTTCGACCTAGCCACCCTCGATCCCTGGCCCTGAATGCCAGCATTTCTAAACTACTGGCCTATGAAATGCTGTCATTCAGGCTGGTGGACACAGACAGCTTCAAACAGCTCATGTCGCTTGCTGTCCCACAGTATGTTGTTCCCAGCCGCCACTACTTCTCCAAGAGAGCCGTGCCTTCCCTGCACACTGTACAATCTCCCTAACTGCACACTGGGTAAATGTAGTGGCGGCTGGGCCCCAGGCGGAGAGCTGTTTGGCGCACGTCCTTCCGCCGCCAAGGATCGCAGGGCAACATTCTTTGCCTCCTGTTGCCTCCTCCTCCTACTCGGCTTCCTCCTCCTCTTCTTCCACCTGCTCATCCAGTCAGCCACACACCTTGACCACCAACTTCAGCACAGCCCGGGGTAAACGTCAGCAGGCCATTCTGAAACTCATATGTTTGGGGGACAGGCCCCACCCCGAACAGGAGTTGTGGCGGGGTATAGAACAACAGACCGACGAGTGGTTGCTGCCGGTGAGCCTCAAGCCCGGCCTGGTGGTGTGCGATAATGGGCGAAATCTCGTTGCAGCTCTGGGACTAACCGGTTTGACGCACATCCCTTGCCCGGCGCATGTGCTGAATTTGGTGGTGCAGAAGTTCATTCACAACTACCCCGACATGTCAGCGCTGCTGCATAAAGTGCGGGCCGTCTGTTCGCGCTTCCGGCGTTCACATCCTTACGCTGCTCGCCTGTCTGTGCTACAGCGTAACTTCGGCCTTCCCTCTCACCGCCTCATATGCGACGTACCCACAAGGTGGAACTCCACCTTGCACATGCTGGACAGACTGTGCGAGCAGCAGCAGGCCATAGTGGAGTTTCAGCTGCAGCACGCACGGGTCAGTCGCACTGCAGAACGGCACCACTTCACCACCAATGACTGGGCCTCCATGCGAGACCTGTGTGCCCTGTTGCGCTTTTTCGAGTATTACACCAACATGGCCAGTGGCGATGACGCCGTTATCAGCGTTACAATACCACTTCTATGTCTCCTTGAGAAAACACTTAGGGCGATGATGGAAGAGGAGGTGGCCCAGGAGGAGGAGGAGGAGGAGGAGGAAGAGGGGTCATTTTTAGCACTTTCAGGCCAGTCTCTTAGAAGTGACTCAGCGGGAGGTATTTTGCAACAGCAGAGGCCAGGTACAAATGTGGCCAGCCAGGGCCCACTACTGGAGGACGAGGAGGACAAGGATGAGGAGGAGGTGGAGGAGGATGAGGATGAAGCATGTTCACAGCGGGGTGGCACCCAACGCAGCTCGGGCCCATCACTGGTGCATGGCTGGGGGGAAACGCAGGATGATGACGATATGCCTCCCACAGAGGACAGCTTGTCCTTACCTCTGGGCAGCCTGGCACACATGAGTGACTACATGCTGCAGTGCCTGCTCAACGACAGCAGAGTTGCCCACATTTTAACGTGTGTGGACTACTGGGTTGCCATCCTGCTGGATCCACGGTACAAAGACAATGTGCCCACCTTACTTCCTGCACTGGAGCGTGGTAGGAAGATGCGCGAGTACAAGCGCACGTTGGTAGACGCGCTACTGAGAGCATTCCCAAATGTCACAGAGGAACAAGTGGAAGCCCAAGGCGAAGGCAGAGGAGGAGCAAGAGGTCGCCAACGCAGCTGTGTCACGGCCAGCTCCTCTGAGGGCAGGGTTAGCATGGCAGAGATGTGGAAAAGTTTTGTCAACACGCCACAGCTAACTGCACCACCACCTGATACGGAACGTGTTAGCAGCAGGCAACATTTCACTAACATGGTGGAACAGTACGTGTGCACACCCCTCCACGTACTGACTGATGGTTCGGCCCCATTCAACTTCTGGGTGTCCAAATTGTCCACGTTGCCTTTTATGCCTTGGAGGTGCTGGCCTGCCCGGCGGCCAGCGTTTTGTCTGAACGTGTAGTCAGCACGGCAGGGGGCGTCATTACAGACCAACGCAGCCGCCTGTCTACAGCCAATGTGGACAAGCTGACGTTCATAAAAATGAACCAGGCATGGATCCCACAGGACCTGTCCATCTCTTGTGCAGATTAGACATTAACTACCTCCCCTTAACCATATATTATTGTACTCCAGGGCACTTCCTCATTCAATCCTATTTTTATTTTCATTTTACCATTATATTGTGGGGCAACCCAAAGTTGAATGAAACTCTCCTCTGTCTGGGTGCCGGGGCCTAAAAATATCTGACAGTGGCCTGTTCCAGTGTTGGGTGACGTGAAGAATGATTCTCTGCTATGACATGAAGCCTGAATCTCTGCTATGGGACCTCTCTCCAATTGATATTGGTTAATTTTTATTTATTTTATTTGTATTTTTATTCATTTCCCTATCCACTTTTGTTTGCAGGGGATTTAACTACATTGTGCTGCCTTTTGCAGCCCTCTAGCCCTTTCCTGGGCTGTTTTCCAGCCTTTTTAGTGCCGAAAAGTTCGGGTCCCCATTGACTTCAATGGGGTTCGGGACGAAGTTCGGGTCGGGTTCAAATTCCGAACCCAAACATTTCCGGGAAGTTCGGCCGAACTTTTTGAACCCGAACATCCAGGTTTTCCACAAGATTTAATAAAAAATAGAGATACAATTTCAAAATTTCACTTTTTTGGCAGATTTTCCATTTTAATTTTATTTTTCCAGTTACAAAGCAAGGGGTAACAGCGAAACAAAACTCAATATTTATGGCTCTGATTCTGTAGTTTACAGAAACACCCGATATGTGGTCGTAAACCGCTGTACGCGCACACGGCAGGGTGCAGAAGGAAAGAAATGCCATACGGTTTTGAAAGGCAGATTTTGCTGGACCAATTTTTTTGACACAATATCCCATTTGAAGCCCCACTGATGCACCCCTAAAGTAGAAACTCAATTTTTTTACCCCATTTTAGAAACTACGGGATAGGGTGGCAGTATTGTTGGTACTAGTTTAGGGTACATATTATATTGGTTGTTCTATATTACACTTTTTGTGAGGCAAGGTAACAAGAAATAGCTGTTTTGGCACCGTTTTTATATTTTGTTATTGTCACCATTCATCTGACAGGTTATATCATGCAATATTTTTATAGAGCAGGTTGTCACAGATGCGGCGATACCAAATATGTATACATTTTTTTTATTTATGTAAGTTTTACCCAATGTTTTCATTTTTGAAACAAAAAAAATCAAGTTTTAGTGTCTCCATATTCTGAGAGTAGAGTTGAGCGGACACCTGGATGTTCGGGTTCGAGAAGTTCGGCCGAACTTCCCGAAAATGTTCGGGTTCGGGATCCGTACCCGATCCGAACTTCGTCCCGAACCCGAACCCCATTGAAGTCAATGGGGACCCGAACTTTTCGGCACTAAAAAGGCTGTAAAACAGCCCAGGAAAGGGCTAGAGGGCTGCAAAAGGCAGCAGCATGTAGGTAAATCCCCTGCAAACAAATGTGGATAGGGAAATAAATTAAAATAAAAATTAAATAAATAAAAATTAACCAAAATCAATTGGAGAGAGGTCCCATAGCAGAGAATCTGGCTTCACGTCACCCACCACTGGAACAGTCCATTCTCAGATATTTAGGCCCCGGCACCCAGGCAGAGGAGAGAGGTCCCGTAACAGACAATCTGGCTTCATGTCAGCAGAGAATCAGTCTTCATGTCATAGCAGAGAATCAGGCTTCACGTCAGCCACCAATGCAACAGTCCATTGTCAGATATTTAGGCCCAGCACCCAGGCAGAGGAGAGAGGTCCCGTAACAGACAATCTGGCTTCATGTCAGCAGAGAATCAGTCTTCATATCATAGCAGAGAATCAGGCTTCACGTCACCCACCACTGCAACAGTCCATTTTCATAAATTTAGGCCCAGCACCCAGGCAGAGGAGAGAGGTCCCGTAACAGACAATCTGGCTTCATGTCAGCAGAGAATCAGTCTTCATATCATAGCAGAGAATCAGGCTTCACGTCAGCCTCCAATGCAACAGTCCATTGTCAGATATTTAGGCCCAGCACCCAGGCAGAGGAGAGAGGTCCCGTAACAGACAATCTGGCTTCATGTCAGCAGAGAATCAGTCTTTATATCATAGCAGAGAATCAGGCTTCACGTCACCCACCACTGCAACAGTCCATTTTCATAAATTTAGGCCCAGCACCCAGGCAGAGGAGAGAGGTAGTTAATGTCTAATCTGGACAAGGGACGGACAGGTCCTGTGGGATCCATGCCTGGTTCATTTTTATGAACGTCAGCTTGTCCACATTGGCTGTAGACAGGCGGCTGCGTTTGTCTGTAATGACGCCCCCTGCCGTGCTGAATACACGTTCAGACAAAACGCTGGCCGCCGGGCAGGCCAGCACCTCCAAGGCATAAAGGCTAGCTCTGGCCACGTGGACAATTTAGAGACCCAGAAGTTGAATGGGGCCGAACCTTCAGTCAGTACGTGGAGGGGTGTGCACACGTACTGTTCCACCATGTTAGTGAAATGTTGCCTCCTGCTAACACGTTGCGTATCAGGTGGTGGTGCAGTTAGCTGTGGCGTGTTGACAAAACTTTTCCACATCTCTGCCATGCTAACCCTGCCCTCAGAGGAGCTGGCCGTCACACAGCTGCCTTGGCGACCTCTTGCTCCTCCTCTGCCTTGGCCTTGGGCTTCCACTTGTTCCCCTGTGACATTTGGGAATACTCTAAGTAGCGCATCTACCAACGTGCGCTTGTACTCGTGCATCTTCCTATCACGCTCCAGTGCAGGAAGTAAGGTGGGCACATTGTCTTTGTAGCGTGGATCCAGCAGGGTGGCAACCCAGTAGTCCACACACGTTAAAATGTGGGCAACTCTGCTGTCGTTGCGCAGGCAGTGCAGCAGGTAGTCGCTCATGTGTGCCAGGCTGCCCAGGGGTAAGGACAAGCTGTCCTCTGTGGGAGGCGTATCGTCATCGTCCTGCCTTTCCCCACAGCCACGCACCAGTGATGGGCCCGAGCTGTGTTGGGTGCCACCCCGCTGTGACCATGCTTCATCCTCATCCTCCTCCACCTCCTCCTCATCCTCGTCCTCCTCGTCCTCCAGTAGTGGGCCCTGGCTGGCCACATTTGTACCTGGCCTCTGCTGTTGCAAAAAACCTCCCTCTGAATCACTTCGAAGAGACTGGCCTGAAAGTGCTAAAAATGACCCCTCTTCCTCCTCCTCCTCCTCCTCCTGGGCCACCTCCTCTTCCATCATCGCCCTAAGTGTTTTCTCAAGGAGACATAGAAGTGGTATTGTAACGCTGATAACGGAGTCATCGCCACTGGCCATGTTGGTGGAGTACTCGAAACAGCGCAACAGGGCACACAGGTCTCGCATGGAGGCCCAGTCATTGGTGGTGAAGTGGTGCTGTTCCGCAGTGCGACTGACCAGTGCGTGCTGCAGCTGAAACTCCACTATGGCCTGCTGCTGCTCGCACAGTCTGTCCAGCATGTGCAAGGTGGAGTTCCACCTGGTGGGCACGTCGCATATGAGGCGGTGAGCGGGAAGGCCGAAGTTACGCTGTAGCGCAGACAGGCGAGCAGCGTAAGGATGTGAACGCCGGAAGCGCGAACAGACGGCCCGCACTTTCTGCAGCAGCTCTGACATGTCGGGGTAGTTGTGAATGAACTTCTGCACCACCAAATTCAGCACATGCTCCAGGCAAGGGATGTGCGTCAAACCGGCTAGTCCCAGAGCTGCAACGAGATTTCGCCCATTATCGCACACCACCAGGCCGGGCTTGAGGCTCACTGGCAGCAACCACTCGTCGGTCTGTTGTTCTATACCCCGCCACAACTCCTGTGCGGTGTGGGGCCTGTCCCCCAAACATATGAGTTTCAGAATGGCCTGCTGACGTTTACCTCGGGCTGTGCTGAAGTTGGTGGTGAAGGTGTGTGGCTGACTGGATGAGCAGGTGGAAGAAGAGGAGGAGGAAGCCGAGAAGGAGGAGGTGGCAACAGGAGGCAAAGAATGTTGCCCTGCGATCCTTGGCGGCGGAAGGACGTGCGCCAAACAGCTCTCCGCCTGGGGCCCAGCTGCCACTACATTTACCCAGTGTGCAGTTAGGGAGATATAGCGTCCCTGGCCGTGCTTACTGGTCCACGTATCTGTGGTTAGGTGGACCTTGCTACAGATGGCGTTGCGCAGTGCACACTTGATTTTATCGGATACTTGGTTGTGCAGGGAAGGCACGGCTCTCTTGGAGAAGTAGTGGCGGCTGGGAACAACATACTGTGGGACAGCAAGCGACATGAGCTGTTTGAAGCTGTCTGTGTCTACCAGCCTAAATGACAGCATTTCATAGGCCAGTAGTTTAGAAATGCTGGCATTCAGGGCCAGGGATCGAGGGTGGCTAGGTGGGAATTTACGCTTTCTCTCAAATGTTTGTGAGATGGAGAGCTGAACGCTGCCGTGTGACATGGTTGAGACGCTTGGTGACGGAGGTGGTGGTGGTGTTGGTGGTACATCCCCTGTTTGCTGGGCGGCAGGTGCCAACGTTCCTCCAGAGTCGGAGGAAGAGGCCGAGGCGGCAGCAGCAGAAGAGGCCGAGGCGGCAGCAGCAGAAGAGGCCGAGGCGGCAGCAGCAGAAGAGGTAGCAGGGGGAGCCTGAGCGACTTGTTTTTAAGGTGTTTACTCCACTGCAGTTCATGCTTTGCATGCAGGTGCCTGGTCATGCAGGTTGTGCTAAGGTTCAGAACGTTAATGCCTCGCTTCAGGCTCTGATGGCACAGCGTGCAAACCACTCGGGTCTTGTTGTCAGCACATTGTTTGAAGAAGTGCCATGCCAGGGAACTCCTTGAAGCTGCCTTTGGGGTGCTCGGTCCAAGATGGCGGCGGTCAGTAGCAGGCGGAGTCTCTTGGCGGCGGGTGTTCTGCTTTTGCCCACTGCTCCCTCTTTTGCTACGCTGTTGGCTCGGTCTCACCACCGCCTCTTCCTCCGAACTGTGAAAGTCAGTGGCACGACCTTCATTCCATGTGGGGTCTAGGACCTCATTGTCCCCTGCATCGTCTTCCACCCAGTCTTGATCCCTGACCTCCTGTTCAGTCTGCACACTGCAGAAAGACGCAGCAGTTGGTACCTGTGTTTCGTCATCATCAGAGACATGCTGAGGTGGTATTCCCATGTCCTCATCATCAGGAAACATAAGTGGTTGTGCGTCAGTGCAGTCTATGTCTTCCACCGCTGGGGAAGGGCTATGTGGATGCCCTTGGGAAACCCTGCCAGCAGAGTCTTCAAACAGCATAAGAGACTGCTGCATAACTTGAGGCTCAGACAGTTTCCCTGATATGCATGGGGGTGATGTGACAGACTGATGGGGTTGGTTTTCAGGCGCCATCTGTGCGCTTTCTGCAGATGACTGGGTGGGAGATAATGTGAACGTGCTGGATCCACTGTCGGCCACCCAATTGACTAATGCCTGTACCTGCTCAGGCCTTACCATCCTTAGAACGGCATTGGGCCCCACCATATATTGCTGTAAATTCTGGCGGCTACTGGGACCTGAGGTAGTTGGTACACTAGGACGTGTGGATGTGGCAGACCGGCCACGTCCTCTCCCAGCACCAGAGGGTCCACTAACACCACCACGACCATGTCCACGTCCGCGTCCCTTACTAGATGTTTTCCTTATTGTTATCGTTCACCACAACAACAAAAATATTATTTGGCCCAATGTATTGTATTCAAATTCAGCTGAATATAAATTTGAGGCCTAGTATTTAGGCGCTGGGTGACAGGTATAGATTTACTGACAATATTAGACTTGGAAATGCACAGTAGCGTGTGTGTGAAGTTATTCTGAATGACCCTATGTGCACCTTGAATATTATATACCCTTTTAGGGATGTATTTAAAGTAGGCCTGATACAGCAGAAACCACTAAATTAGGAAATTGCTAAATTGGGAATTGTATTTCAACCCAGAACAAAAAATTTGCTTTGACGGACACTAAATAACTTGCCCAGCCAGAACAGTACAGCAGTAACGACAGATTTAGCGGGATATAAATTTGAGGCCTAGTATTTAGGCGCTGGGTGACAGGTATAGATTTACTGACGGAATTAGACTTGGAAATGCACAGTAGCGTGTGTGTGAAGTTATTCTGAATGACCCTATGTGCACCTTGAATATTATATACCCTTTTAGGGATAGATTTCAAATAGCTCTGATACAGCAGAAACCACTAAATTAGGAAATTGGTAAATTGGGAATTGTATTTCAACCCAGAACAAAAAATGTGCTTTGACGGACACTAAATAACTTGCCCAGCCAGAACAGTACAGCAGTAACGACAGATTTAGCGGGATATAAATTTGAGGCCTAGTATTTAGGCGCTGGGTGACAGGTATAGATTTACTGACGGAATTAGACTGGAATATGGCCAAAAAATAACCACACTATTGCTTGTTAAATGCACTTGGTGTGACAGCTTGACCAACCACACTACTGAGGGTTAAATGCACTTGGTGACAGGCGCAGCTTGCCCCTGATGTAGTATATGGCCAAAAAATGAACAGACTATTGCTGGTTAAATGCACTTGGTGTGACAGCTTGACCAACCACACTACTGAGGGTTAAATGCACTTGGTGACAGGCGCAGCTTGCCCCTGATGTAGTATATGGCCAAAAAATAAACAGACTATTGCTGGTTAAATGCACTTGGTGTGACAGCTTCACCCTGATGTAGGCTTTAGCCAAAAAACAACCACACCATTGAGGGTTAAATGCACTTGGTGACAGGCGCAGCTTGCCCCTGATGTAGTATATGGCCAAAAAATAAACAGACTATTGCTGGTTAAATGCACTTGGTGTGACAGCTTCACCCTGATGTAGGCTTTAGCCAAAAAACAACCACACCATTGAGGGTTAAATGCACTTGGTGACAGGCGCAGCTTGCCCCTGATGTAGTATTTGGCCAAAAAATTAACAGACTATTGCTGGTTAAATGCACTTGGTGTGACAGCTTCACCGTGATGTAGGCTTTAGGCAAAAAACAACCACACCTTTGAGGGTTAAATGCACTTGGTGACAGGCGCAGCTTGCCCCTGATGTAGTATATGGCCAAAAAATAAACAGACTATTGCTGGTTAAATGCACTTAGTGTGACAGCTTCACCCTGATGTAGGCTTTAGCCAAAAAACAACCACACCATTGAGGGTTAAATGCACTTGGTCGCAGCTTGTGCTGGCGCACCACAAGACACAAAATGGCCGCCGATCACCCCAGAAAAAAGTGACTGACAAACGGTCTGGGCAGCCTAAAAACAGTGAGCAATTGAGTATCAGCAGCTCAATGACCCACAGCTGCAGATCGATCAATAATCAAGTCCTTTGGAGGAGTTAATCTGCCTAATCTCGCCCTACTGTCGCAGCCGCAACCTCTCCCTACGCTAATCAGAGCAGAGTGACGGGCGGCGCTATGTCACTCCAGCTTAAATAGAGGCTGGGTCACATGGTGCTCTGGCCAATCACAGCCATGCCAATAGTAGGCATGGCTGTGATGGCCTCTTGGGGCAAGTAGTATGACGCTTGTTGATTGGCTGCTTTGCAGCCTTTCAAAAAGCGCCAAGAAAGCGTCACAAAAGCGACAAGAAAGCGACGAACACCGAACCCGAACCCGGACTTTTACGAAAATGTCTGGGTTCGGGTCCGTGTCACGGACACCCCAAAATTCGGTACGAACCCGAACTATACAGTTCGAGTTCGCTCATCCCTATCTGAGAGCCATAGTTTTTTCAGTTTTTGGTCGATTATCTTGGGTAGGGTATTATTTTTGCGGGATGAGATGATGGTTTGATTGGCACTATTTTGGGGTGCGTATGAATTTTTGATCTCTTGCTATTACACTTTTTGTGAAGTAGGGTGATAAAAAATTGCTTTTTTACACCATTTTCTTTTTTTTTTATGGTATTCACTAGGGATGTCCCGATACCGATACCAGTATCGGTATCGGGACCGATACCGCACATTTGCACAAGTACATGTACTCGTGCAAATGGCCTCGATACCACTGCCGATACCTGTGCGCCGCTTCTAAATGTGTCTGTGTCCGTCCGCGGCCTGCCCCTGCATCTCGCACAGCAATTTATACAGATGTCCGGTTCATGAACGAATCGTTCTTTTGAATCGATTCAGTTCACTGAACCGGAAGAGTCGATTCCTCTGACTGAGCTGATCCGTGTGAAACAGCTCAGTCAGATTAGCATAGAGGCAGTAGCAGGCAGTGTAATAGGAGCCTAAAGTGGAAGCTAGCCTCGCCCCTTCCCGCCCTCCAACCAATCAGAGGCAGCCAGCACTGACTCACAGCACAGGGGAGTCGTGCATGGACTCAGAGAATCGTCTGAGGGTTTATTAGTTAAAAGAATCGAATGAGTCAGAGACGTGTTACCGAGTCCCTGCCAGGCTTCCTGCTCTGCGGCTCCCTGTCTGGGAAGGGGGGGGGGGGGGGCGGTTGTATAGGGTGTGTGTGTACAGGGTGCATGTAGCAGTGTAGCATGTAGCAGAGCAGGAAGCCTGGCAGGGACTTGGTGGCACAGTCTCTGACTCATTCGATTCTTTTAAATACTAAACTCTCAGACGATTCTCTGAGTCCCTGCAATAACTATACAGTATAATTACATTACAGTCTGCTCCACTGCATTCACTGCAGCAGAGCTGTGTTTGCCAGGAGCAAGTCCCTCTTGACCTTCGGTTCACTTGAGAGCCGACTCAGCAAGTGAACCGAAGATTTGATTCATGAATCGGTTCTTTTGAATGAACTGATTCGAATGAACCGATTCATGAAAAAGATCTGAACTTCCCATCTAAATGCCTCCCCAGAGTCCAGACACCCTCCGGCCTCCTCAAACAGAGTTCGCCTGCCAGTAGTTTTAAAAGTTATAGGAACAGACCCTAGTAAGTGTATAAAGCTTAGTTAGAAGATTATAACCAGCCCAAGTGGTCACAGACAGAAAGAAATAAATGTGTTGTGTCTGTCTTCTATGGCCCTGGTCCTTCCCTTCCTGCCTGCAAGCTGCACATTGATCTCTAAAAGCAGGCATTAGGGCAAGAAGAAATATACATTACTGTATGATGGCCACAAGACTATTATACTGAGGAGGGAGGGGCTTCAAAAATTGTTGTCCTGACTCCTTACAGTAGCATCTCCTTGTGGCCCTCATACAGAATAACATCTCCTTGTAGCTGCCCCATACAGTATAGCATCTCCTTGTGGCCCCCATACAGTATAACGTCTCCTTGTAGCTGCCCCCATACAGTATAACATCTCCTTGTGGCCCCCATACAGTATAACGTCTCCTTGTGGCCCCCATACAGTATAACGTCTCCTTGTGGCTGCCCCCCATACAGTATAATGTCTCCTTGTGGCTTCCCCCATACAGTATAACATCTCCTTGGAATGTTATAGTTCTGTTTTGGGCCTTTTGGTTGGTCAGTGGTCAGAAAATACATGTGTGTGTATTTTATTGTTAAAATTAGTATCGGTAATTGGTATCGGTGAGTACTTAAATAAAAGTATCGGTACTCGTACTCAGTCTTAAAAAAATGGTATCGGGACATCCCTAGTATTCACCTGAGGGGTTAGGTCATGTGATATTTTTATACAGCAGGTTATTACGGACGCAGCAATACCTAATATGTATACTTTTTTTATTTATTTAAGTTTTACACAATTAATTCATTTTTGAAACCAAAAAAAATCAAGTTTTTGTGTCTCCATATTCTGAGAGCCATAGTTTTTTTTTCAGTTTTTGGGTGATTATCTTAGGTAGGGTCAAATTTTTTGCGGGATGAGGTTACGGTTTGATTGGTACTATTTTGCCATACATACAACTTTTTTTGATCATTTTTATTACCTTTTTGGGGAAGTAAGGTGGGCAAAATTTCAATTTCATCATAGTTTTTCATTTTTTATTTTTATGGCGTTCACCGTTCGGGTAAAGTAACATGACCGTTTTATAGATCAGGTTGTTACGGACGCGGTGATATATAACATGTGTAGGCAATTTTTATTTTTATTTTCATTTGTAATCAGTGATAAATGTGTTATTTGATTTTTACATTTTTTTTTACTTTTTTCATTTTTTTTTTACCCAGACCCACTTGGTTCTTGAAGATCCAGTGGGTCTGATGTCTGTATAATACAGTACAGTACACTATATAGTGTACTGTACTGTATTTTACTTACACTTTGTCTGAACAGATCTATGCCTTTAGCACAGATCTGTTCAGCACCATGGACAGCAGGATGCCTGAGAAGGCGTCCTGTTGCCATGGGAACCTTCCCCGTCTGCCACAACTTTGCAGACGGGGAAGGGTAAGGAGGGGATTTGTCTGGGGGCTGTCTGGGGGCTCTCTCCCTCTCTCATCGGGGGGCTGCAAAGGCACAGCAGCCCCCCCGATGGGAGAGGGAGGGAGCCCCCTCTTACTGTTAACCTTTTCCATACCGCGGTCCATACGGACCGCGGTATGGAAAGAATTAAATGGCTGACATTACTTCAAAGATGTCAGCCATTTATACCAGGGTGTCAGCAATGTGCTGACACCCTGATATACCCACTGCACCGCCCTCAACCCTCTCCCTGCACCTCCCACAGGGATAAAATCACTCAGGGGTGCAGGGGGGGATAAAGATATATTTTAGGAATACTAAAGTTTATGATTCCCGTGGTCAGGGACCGCGGGGATCAGAAACTGCAGAAAGCGCAGCAAACCGCAGGTTTGAATTGACCTGCGGTTTACTGCGATCGCCGACATGGGGGGGTCACGGGACCCCCCCCCCCCGCGCATTTAGCCTAGGTGCCTGCTCAATGATTTGAGCAGGTACAGGGTTGCGATCACCGCCAGCCGCACGGCAGTAATCGAAAATACACAGGGCGTACATGTACGCCCTGTGTCCTTAAGTACCAGGACATAAGGGCGTACCTGTATGCCCTATGTCCTGAAGAGGTTAATACTTCTGTATTGGAATGCATTGGCTGTATGAGTAATACTGTGTGTATTACCCATACAGCTTCCGGCCTGTGAGATCCATCGGGCTGGATCTCACAGGCTCATCACTGGAAGGCAGCGCAATGCCTTCGTTAGGCATCGCTCTGCCTTCCATGCCATCGGGTCTCCCCTACAGCCGCATGGGGACCCGATGGCACCGCCGCCAGCAGCCGAAAACAGCAGGTAAAGCCGCAAACCGCAGGTCTGAATTGACCTGCGGTTTGCGGCAATCGCCGCGCATTTAGCTAAGGTGCCTGCTCAATGATTTGAGCAGGCACCGGGTTCCGATCACCGCCAGCCAGGCGGTGGTGATCGGAAATACACAGGACGTACCCGTAAGCCCTGAGTCCTTAAGTACCAGGACATCAGGGGGTACCAGTACGCCCTGTGTCCTGAAGAGGTTAATGCTCGGGTTCTCCCATTGACTTCCATTATGTGTTCAGCCCGAGCCCCCGAGCACTATGGTGCTCGATCAACACTAGTTACCAGTCCTTAAAAGGACATTTGCGGCCCTATTAGCTAGCGTTTGGTGTCCCTAAGTTCCTAACAGCCTGTCCCTGCTCCAAAATGCAACCTCTTCCTACACTGGCAAAACACATAATGTAAAATGGCTGCCAGATCGGGTTCTGTTATAGGGTTGGGGGGTGTCCATGTGCTGAAACGTCTCAATTGGCTATCCTTTCCCACCTGATAGATGTGTCATGGGTTAAGGTTTAGCACAATACAAAAGAATATGGCGCGTGCGGGCATTGCCATAAGTTCGCATGTTCGGCGGATCGCAAATGCGCAAAGTTTGGCGCAAACCGACTACCAGACAAACTGCAAGGCCCTCACTACTTGCAGCCAACCTATCAACAGCCGCCCTCCGGAACCAGCCTCAGGGAACGCCTAGACCGACAGGTGTCGGACTACATTGGGTTAATGGCTGATGTGGACGCTCTGAGAAGCGAGAACCCTCTGAACTACTGAGTGTGCAGACTTGACCTGTGGACAGAGCTGGCACAATTTGCCATGAAACTCTTGGCTTACCCCTCGTCAGGGGTTCTGTCCGAAAGGATATTTAGCGCAGCAGGGGGTATCGTGACTGATAAGAGCACTCGCCTAGCTCATGACAGTGTGAACTACCTCACATTTTAACACCTGTGGATTTCAACACCTGTGACGACCACATGTAATAGATTTCCTCATGCCAGCCCACACATATCCGCCACCACCCAGAACAAAGAATGGTCCTTTTCTTATGTATATACAGGGACATAAAAGGCCTTTTTTGTCAGGTGAATGCCTATTTTTTGGGGCCTGTACCACTCTGGCCTAAATTGTTATTCAGTGACCGTCTAATGTACCTCCAGCCATATAATCACTTGTTCTTTTCTGTCAGGTGAATGCCTAATTTTTTAAGCCTTTAGTGGCCTATAGTAAAATTGCTTTCCAGTGACCGTCTAATATACTTCCAGCCGCATAATCACTTGTTCTTTTCTGTCAGGTTAATGCCTAATTTTTGGGGCCTTTACTCCACTGGCCTCCAGTAAAATTGTTATTCAGTGACTGCCTAATGTACCTCCAGCCACATAACCACTTGTTGTTTTCTGTCAGGTGAATGTCTTATTATTGGGGCCTATGCTGGCCTACAGTAAAATAGTTATCCAGTGACCGTCTAATATACCTCCAGCCACATAATCATTTATTCTTTTCTGCCAGGTTAATGCCTAATTTTGGGGGCCTGTACTCCACTGGCCTACAGTAAAATTGTTATTCAGTGACTGCCTAATGTACCTCCAGCCACATAACCACTTGTTGTTTTCTGCCAGGTTAATGCCTAATTTGGGGGGCCTGTACTCCACTGGCCTCCAGTAAAATTGTTATTCAGTGACTGCCTAATCTACCTCCAGCCACATAACCACTTGTTGTTTCCTGTCAGGTAAATGCCTAATTATTGGGGCATATGCTGGCCTACAGTAAAATTGTTATCCAGTGACCATCTAATATACCTCCAGCCACATAATCACTTGTTCTTTTCTGCCAGGTGAATGCCTAATATTTGGGGCCTGTACTCCACTGGCCTACAGTAAAATTGTTATTCAGTGACTGCCTAATGTACCTCCGGCCACATAACCACTTGTTGTTTTCTGTCAGGTGAATGCCTTATTATTGGGGCCTATGCTGGCCTACAGTAAAATAGTTATCCAGTGACCGTCTAATATACCTCCAGCCACATAATCACTTGTTCTTTTCTGCCAGGTTAATGCCTAATTTTGGGGGCCTGTACTCTACTGGCCTACAGTAAAATTGTTATTCAGTGACTGCCTAATGTACCTCCAGCCACATAACCACTTGTTGTTTCCTGTCAGGTAAATGCCTAATTATTGGGGCATATGCTGGCCTACAGTAAAATAGTTATCCAGTGACCATCTAATATACCTCCAGCCACATAATCACTTGTTCTTTACTGCCAGGTGAATGCCTAATTTTGGGGGCCTGTACTCCACTGGCCTACAGTAAAATTGTTATTCAGTGACTGCCTAATGTACCTCCAGCCACATAACCACTTGTTGTTTTCTGCCAGGTTAATGCCTAATTTGGGGGGCCTGTACTCCACTGACCTACAGTAAAATTGTTATTCAGTGACTGCCTAATCTACCTCCAGCCACATAACCACTTGTTGTTTCCTGTCAGGTAAATGCCTAATTATTGGGGCATATGCTGGCCTACAGTAAAATTGTTATCCAGTGACCATCTAATATACCTCCAGCCACATAATCACTTGTTCTTTTCTGCCAGGTGAATGCCTAATTTTTGGGGCCTGTACTCCACTGGCCTACAGTAAAATTGTTATTCAGTGACTGCCTAATGTACCTCCGGCCACATAACCACTTGTTGTTTTCTGTCAGGTGAATGCCTTATTATTGGGGCCTATGCTGGCCTACAGTAAAATAGTTATCCAGTGACCGTCTAATATACCTCCAGCCACATAATCACTTGTTCTTTTCTGCCAGATGAATACCTAATTTTTGGGGCCTGTACTCCACTGGCCTACAAAAAAGTTGTTATTCAGTGACCGCCTAATGTACCTCCAGCCACATAATCACTTGTAGTTTTCTGTCAGGTGAATGCCTAATTATTGGGGCCTATGCTGGCCTACAGTAAAATAGTTATCCAGTACCCGTCTAATATACCTCCAGCCACATAATCACTTGTTCTTTACTGCCAGGTGAATGCCTACTTTTTGGGTCCGGTACTCCACTGGCCTACAGTAAAATTTGGATTCAGTGAACGCCTAATGTACCTCCAGCCACATAACCACTTGTTGTTTCCTGTCAGGTAAATGCCTAATTATTGGGGCATATGCTGGCCTACAGTAAAATAGTTATCCAGTGACCGTCTAATATACCTCTAGCCACATAATCACTTGTTCTTTTCTGCCAGATGAATACCAAATTTTTGGGGCCTGTACTCCACTGGCCTACAGTAAAATTGTTATTCAGTGACTGCCTAATGTACCTCCAGCCACATAATCACTTGTTCTTTTATGTCAGGTGAATGCCTAATTATTGGGGCTTGTACTTGCCTACAGTAAAATAGTTATCCAATGACCGTCTAATATACCTCCAGCTACATAATAACTTGATCTTTTCTGTTAAGTGAATGCCTAATTTTTGGGGCCTGTACTCCACTGGCCTACAGTAAAATTTGTATTCAGTGAACACCTAATGTACCTCCAGCCACATAATCACTTGTTCTTTTCTGTCAGGTGAATGCCTAATTTTTGGGACCTGTACTGCCTTGGCCTAAAATAAATTTTTTATAGGTTACAGCAGTGCACATTTCTGAGAGTTTCCCTTTAAGAGGCATAAAAATGGCTACTGATTAATATACATATTTTTTGTGGGAATTTTTTCCATTGTTGTTGACTATTTTTGCACTTCTAGTAAGTGTTTGGTGGCTGCAAATATAACCTAAAGGTTTTTCAGGTTCGCCTGCCATTAAAGTTAATGGGGTCCACCGCGAATATTTGATTGCGAACACGCGTTCGTGTTCTCGAATCAACCCGGCCGATGTTCGTCCATTACTACATATCAATATGGCAGGTTTAAATACAATGCACATGGAGAGAAAGGAAACAAATTGATGACCCATTTAATAAAAAAAGGTAAGACTCCCAATTCATAAAAAGTATTATGTCTCGCTCGGGGTCCATAACCAACAAAACTAACAACATTGCAGAGGAGTTTAGACATTTTTATCAACAACTATAAAACATTCCATCACAATTAATAGAAGAAACAGCCTGCTTTAAGATAGACCAATTCCTTTCAAACCTTAATCTACCCTCGCTTACTGAAGAGGAAGGCTCTCTATTGCTATCCCCGTCACAACAGATTAAATATCTAATATTATCAAATCCCTGCCCCATGGGAAGGCACCAGGTCTGGACGGACTACCCGCTGAGTACTATAAGAAACTTCTACCTATTTTACTCCCTCACATTACCGCATGGTGCCAATCACTAATGAGGGGAACGAGCCTCCCAAAACAGGCCCTACAGGCGACTATTACTGTTTTAGCTAAAGAGGTCAAGGATGAGAAAGTCTGTAGCAAATTACAGGCCCATTACACTTCTTAACCTAGATGTAAAGATATGGGCAAAACTTTTGGCAAACAGACTGAGTACAATAATCCCTAAAATAATACACCCAGACCAAGCGGGGTTTGTAACAGGCAGAGAGGGAAATTTCCACTTATGCATATTACTAAACGTAATCAAATTAATAGCTGCTAATAAACTTCCCCTCATTCTGCTGGGTACTAAGTCAGAAGCACTTAACATCACTCTCCCACAACTATAAACTCAAAAGCTACGGGAATCATTCCCCTTCAAATAACATCAAGAAAAAAATCTAACATCTAGGGGTTTATCTGACCACCGAGCCCTCCAAACTGTGCTCTGCAAATTACTCAACCCGTTTAAAACAAGTCAGATATCAATTAAAAACCCTATCAATACTATACACCACATGGCTAGGTAAAAAGAACTTGCTACAGACCTATATCATGCCAAAATTCCTATACCTACTACAAATGGTACCCAAATATCTACCTCAATCCTTTTTCACATCATTACGCTCTATATTCACAACTTTTTTGTGGAAAGGCAGAAAGCCAAGATTAGCATATGACAGACTAATTAAAGGGCGTTCAGATGGGGCCTTTGGACTCCCAGACCCAAAAAATTATTACCGAGCCATATAATTGAAAAGATGGCTTCAGTAATGTATTCCCAAATTTAGAATTCTATGTTTGGACAAAGAACTAGCAAGCCTCTCCAACAGACAATTAGCGGAAATGTGGGGCATTGATGGGACATACCACTTGCCAAACAACCTGCCTAAAAGGTATCCACCCACCATTAAACTTAAAGAAAACAGACGCAGCTCTATTCTCTGACCCACCTAGACACATGCTATCTTCTCTCCTTCAATTCCTATTCTGCCTAGATATGATAGACCTTCCCTTCTTTTGGCATCTTCTTAAGGACATCGATGCTGAAGAGCTGATGTCCAACACCAAAACTACAGCTAATATAGACAGTCTTTGTTATCATTATATAAATAAAGATAACTTTCTTGCGCAAAGAGAGCTTAAAAGGGCGTGCTTGCAATTGCATTCTAAATATAATATTGCGGCAGAAGCAACCTGGTTTGATAAATTGAATACTGGTCAGGTGATTCCAAAGCATGCTGTCTCTCTACTATATAGGAATCTACAATCTATGAACAAAGGGGTACTCCGGCCTACATCACACAATGGGAAAGAGACTATCATTCACTACAGCTGAAATTGAACAGATACACTTAAGATCACATGGGTTTTCCAGATATGTTAGATTCCAAGAACACTCTTATAAGACTATGACCAGGTGGTATAACGACCCGTGCAAATTACACAGAATGGGGTTAAGGGAGAAGAGTGCTCGCTGGATATGCTCACAAAAAGAAGGCTCACTGAGCCACATATTCTGGTCATGTCCTATAATTAAAGGATTTTGGGACCGGATAGAAAATAAGATAAACCACATATGTGGCTCCACCGTCAAACTTTCACCTACCTCAGTATTATTATTATGGCTACCCTCGAAGAGCTTGACCCCGAGAGCACTCAACCTCCCTACATGGCTAATACAAGGCGCCAGATCATTAATACCTCTCCACTGGCTTATTTCAGACCCCCTAGATCAATGGAAGACGAAGGTGGACCAAATATACCTTATGGAAGAGCTAGCAAGTTGGGCTATGCCTCTGGTACCCATGGAGGGAATACAGACATAATAACAAATGCATGCCTGAACCCTAGCTTATCCCTTCTGCACAAATACATCTGATGGTTATATTACCTCTGACACATTACCTCACACTATATGATACCTTAAACTACACCCTCAATACATACTGAAACACTATATCAGATATCTACCTCAGCTGTTTGAGTTGCCGTGACATAACAAGATATGATATATAACATACAAGGGAGGGAGACATCTTAAACCTCGCCCTCTAGAGTAACAGAAAGAGTGACGACTATCTGGCCTTTCATACCTATTGATAAGCCTTAGGAGCAACCTACGACCTTTGACATATGTCCTATGGCCTTGGACCAATGACATACAACCAAGGTATGCCTGACTGTGAATCTAGATCTAATATTCTCGATTTCAATGTTTTTCTCCATGTATTATTCACGGTTTGTGTTTCTTTATCTTTATATATCAATAAAAATACATTTGATTAAAAAAAATCAAAGATTTTCAAAAGAGATCATTTAAAAAAGATCAGAAAATAGAAGTATTACTCACCTCCACTAATCTCTCTATGATACTATTGTGATGTTTCTCTGATTCTTCACATTCTCCACTTCCTGATCCTGGTTTGACACAGCAGAAATGCCAGGAAAAGCTTGACTCACCAGGTGCCTTTCCTGCCATTTCTGGTGCAATGAGCTGGGAGAAGGAGGTAGAGAGCAGCAATATAATGGCTGTGGTGGAGGATCGGTGTGAATGAGTAATTCTTTTTTTTAAATAAACTTCTTTGGTCCATTTTTTTTTTTATTTCTCTCTGGAAACCCATTAATATATAATAAATAATCTTTGTTCGCAACAACCATAACACTCAAGTTATGGAGATAATTGAGTCTAGTCTTCTATGCACAGTTTGCATATGTGATATGCTCTGTAAAAACATTTTTATTTTTTTACGGCGGGTTGTCATTATTCTTTCACCTTACAATAAATTTATTTGCATATGCAGAAAAAATATACAACAGAGAAAACACTTCATTTTCCATAGTGTTCAACTGTTCAAATTAATTAATATAATCCATCATTCTGCAGGTAAAGGATCAAGTATTTTGCTTCATTAGAAAGAACAAGTCAAACTATCTCAAGGACAAATTGATTTTTTAAGAACTCTATTATGTCAATGCTCAATGACAATTATTTCTGATCAGACAGTTTATTTAGTCATTTATTTATGTATTAAATTTGGTCGGGTGATGAATTACCTTTCATCGTTTTTGTGCCCTGCACATAAGAAGGCTGTAATTGAATAAAACATTATTGTTCAATAGAGAATTTTCATATAGTAAGGGAACTTATACAATATTTTTGGATTTGTGTGAGCATTTATCTTAAAGAAGATATCAAAATGTTATGTTCTAATTTAGTTAGGAATTTATTTTTTTATCACGTCAGTTAACGTCAGTGACATAAAAGATGCATGTAGTACAAGATGATAATCATTATGATACAAATGTTATTGCCTCAATAATGTAGATAAAGTCAAAGCACAGCATTTTACATTGATATATCACTTTAACCTATACATATAAAAAAAAAGTTGTTAATCTTTATTTAAAGAGTGTTGATAGTTGCATATATAAAAACAAAAAATGGAATAACTCTATTATGTAGTTTGGCCAGTACTCCACATACCGTGGTCCAAAAAGGGGTCAGGACTTGACATGTCCACCAAACGTGCATATAAGTACCTGCATTTCGTAGACATCTCCAGCAGATTGGGGAGGTAGTAGGGAACATCTTGTGTAATCTCTCCGGGGTGTAAAACCACCTGGTGAGCATTTTATAATAACTCTCCTGAAGATGGATGC
Organism: Bufo gargarizans; assembly: GCF_014858855.1. Classification (NCBI taxonomy): domain Eukaryota; kingdom Metazoa; phylum Chordata; class Amphibia; order Anura; family Bufonidae; genus Bufo; species Bufo gargarizans. The sequence goes on along the minus strand of NC_058082.1, from coordinate 534,129,074 downwards.
ATATAGAAACTTTGGGAGTTTGTGCCAGTAAGGCTCTCACTTCCTCACCTGAAAATGATAGTTTTAGGTCCATTTCCCATTTAATAGTGAATGCTGGTTTAATGGACATGTCACTTGGGAGGAGTGAGGTGTATAGTTTAGATATTTTCTGGTGGTGTTCTCTAGTGACTATAACCTTCTGTTCGAAGCAGGAGGGGGTGGTGTCCCTAAGTACTTGCATCTTTTTGATAGCATGCAAAAGATAGGACTTTTGAAACTGAGTAAGGTCTGGAGAAGACAATCCCTCAGTGTTAGTGACAAGCGTGTTGTGACCCTCTCACAGTATATCCCATATCGCTATTGTGTTATTTTTGCAGGCCTCAGTCAGTGATGACCTAAACTATGGGGAGTCCCACATCACATCTCAGACCTGCAGCAGGGAAGTTAGAGGATTTGTAAGCAAAGCATCCGCTCACCAGGTGTACCACATTTTAATGGTTGTACAGGTCATCGAGTTAGAGATACTTCTTAAAAGGTGTGTCTTATTTGTTTTAAGCAAAACTAGGGAGCATAGAGGTATGTTTGTCATAGATTGTTCAATAGATATATCCATTCTGCCTGGCAGATTATGTTGCCATTCCAGGACTCTGAGGCCCTGGTTGGCCTTGTAATATATGTGAAAATCTGGAGGTCCCAAGCCTCCTTTCTAGTAGACTTGACTATTTGGGCATGAGATAATCTAGGTCTGGCACCATTCCACAGAAAGTGCATAAGTATTTTTCCCAAATGTGCGAAGAAGGACTTTGGGAGAGGGATTGTCAGTACCTGCAAGTAGTATAATACTTTTGGGAGGAGAATAGTCTTAATAAGGGATCTACGCCCAAAACATAAAGTGAATGATATATCCCATGTTTTAATGAGGGTGCAAATAGTATGTGGTATATTTTTGTAGTTTTCTGAATAAAGAGCGGAAGGATGGGAGGTAAGGTTAATGCCCAGGAAAGGGATACTACGCATCGACCACTCAAAGGGTTAACACCCCTCGAGTACTCTCTGCATTTGACGATCAAAAGTAACATTCAGCACTTGGGATTTGTTGATATTACCAAAATGGTCCAATAATGCATGGACTGCTGGGAAGGCCTCTATGGGGTTGGTAATGATTAGAAGCAGGTCATATGTGACGGCGGCTTGGGTATGTGCTGAATTTTAATTACCTGTATTCTGTGATCAAGCCTGAAGGCTTGTAGGAGTGGTTCAATGGATAGGCCAAACAAAAGTGGAGAAAGCAGGTATCCTTGCCTGGTTCTGTTACTGATGGTTCCGTTACTGTGCATTCCCATGACCGCCTTGATAAAGTCTTTGGGAATTTGGAAATATTGCATGGCCCTCATGATGTATGTCCAACCCACCCTCCGTGCCGAGAAGGACTAAAAGAGTGGAGGTATTATGTGCATGTTGGATAATGTTAATAATCCGACTTGTATTCATTCTACCTTCACGGCCGCTAACAAATGCTGCCTGCTCCATGTGAATCATCTGAGGGAGAAGAGGCTGTAACCTAAGGGCCAGGATCTTAGCCAGTAATTTCAAATCATTATTAAGCAGTGATATTGGCCAATAACTGGAGCAGGATGATGGGTATTTACCCTCTTTGGGTATGATGGTGATTTGGGCTGTCAGCATGTGTTGTTAAAGAGGTTTCCCCACCCAGATTGAGTTACACAGCAAAAGTAGTTTTGATAGTAGTTTGTTTTGAAAGTTATCACAATATTTCATGGATAGGCTGTCTGGGCCAGGAGTTTTATGAAGTGGTGAAGATTTTAAAGCCTTTTTCAGTTCAGCAACTGGGACCTGGATGATCAGTCTCTGTGCTTTTTCAGGTTTTAATTTAGTTAGATTAAGGGAATTAGGACATCTTTCCATTCTGACAGTCCTGTCCTCATCCTCTGGTGTTGATGCTGTTTTTCTAATATTATAGAGTTGTGTATATTATTCAGTGAATCTGCTTGCTATTTGGTCAGTATGGAATAGAGTTTGGGCTGAGGAAGACTGTATACTATGTATATAAGAGTGGACTTTCCTTTTTCTTAACGGGTAAAGCATAAAGGCTTTATCACCATGGACATAGTAGTGGAATTTGGCCAATAAGAATAATTTAGCTGTCTTCTCATTGAGTATATTTTTCCATTGGGATCTAAGGAGATCTAAATCATGAATGACATCTGGAGTGAGTTGATTTTTATGTAGGGACTCCAGTGCTTGAATCTTGGCTTGCAGTCAGTTTCCCTGAGCTTTTTAACACGCGTTCCTAGTGATATGAAATGTCCTCTCACTACTGCCTTATTTGCTTCCCAGTCCCAGATCACACTTGGTGATATGTCTGCAGTTTCATTGAGTGTAAAGTATTCCATAAGTTTTCCTGCTATTTGTTTAACATTATCTGGGTTGTGCAAAAGTATTTATTTAAGACTCCATATCATCTCCTTTTTGGGAATATTATTCAGCGTGAACTGTAAGTATACAGGACTGTGGTCGGATAAAACCATTGATCCAATTGATGCACTTTTACAGTAAGGTAGAAGTGAGGTAGACACAAAAATATAATCTAGTCTTTGATATGTTGTATGTGTCGGTGAGTAATATGAAAAATCCTTATCACTGGGTGCAATGTTTTCCACCCTATCACCAAGCCTGCCTTGGCAATATTGTTGTGAATGTGTCTAAGTGCAGAGTGTGATAAAGATGAAGTACCTGTGGATGTGTCCACTTTGGGGTAGAGTGTGTGGCAGGCACAGCACTATGAAGTGCCTCTTTGACTTTTTAGACTGTAATTCCTCTAGCACCGTTCTATGGAAACCATAGGTTTAAAGAGCACACCAAATGCTTGAAATAACTTCTTTATTAACTTCAACTTGTCTTCATATAACACTACCGCCTCAGCAGCAGATAGTCCATGTACAAAACATGGGTTGAAAAGATATCACTAAATGGCGGTATGTATAAGATGGTGGTTCAACTGTTCATTATTGTAATTCAACATACAATAGTGGATATATTTCTCTCTTGAGTATTTGTACTCTCACTTTAAGTTATTTAAGCACTTTATGATCTCTCCGAGGTCTAACTAATAGTTCACTTGCTGAATTTGGTCGCAATTTTCAATATGCAGTTAGCAGTAACTATTTGCAGATTGGTTAAGTATGATCTGGTATGGTTGTATGCAATTTGGATTGCAATATGGAATTTGAATGGTTGCAATTGTTGTATGGTATTTGTAGTTTACAATTGAATTTGTAGTTTGCAATTGGTGGAACTGTAAGTAAACACACATATAACTGGTTCAGTATACAGTTCTAATCACTACATTAGCAATCAAATCATTATATAACTGTTCTAAATACCTATTTTGGCTTCTCTGCTTGCATAAAACACAGCTCTTAGTGGAGTGAATGTCTGTTCAGCTCCTCTCCTCTGGTGTAATGATTCTAGCAGCTCCTTATCGGGGGATTTCCCGCACAGGCTGTGTGTTAGCCTGGCTGTGATTGGTCAAAACTCCTGATGTGTGTGAGGTTGACTGTGATTGGTCAAGACTCCTGCCCAGCAACAACTGTTTAACTCTATGCTTTCTGTTGTTTCTGCTGTGTCATTGAACTTACCTTACAATATATAATGAATCTTAAAGGCATACTATCTTTTCTGCTTCTATGAACACAAAATATAACAGTTATATGACATCCAAAACATGAAGTCACTGTAAATATTTCTGCTTTTGTCTTTACCACACAAACATAGGAACTGTATTAAGGCTATTGGCAGGTTTAGCTATATAAACACACAAGCTATATTAGCAACCTGGGACAATTATTAGCTGGCCAGCTACACTCCCACCAAAATTAGCTATAATTCCATGTTGTTATTTTTTATTTATTTTTTTATAAATTCTTTTATTTCAATTATATAAGAAACATATAGAAAATCAGAAAATTCCAAAAATCCATATTACATAAATCAGTAATATAATAACATTTTACCCCAAATACCCACCCCCCACCCTTTGGAGAAAGAGAGAGAGAAGAAAAAAAAAAAGGAAAAAAAAAACACACACATCAGGCCCTAGTTCAACAATTGTTTTCCATATTTTATAAATTTTTTCTGCTCTCTCACTATATCTCTCAGAGACCCGTTCCAATTTAATCAAATTAGCGACTGATTCTTGCCACTGTCCCACTGTAGGAGGATCTCGACTTACCCATTTCTGGAGTATGAGATGTCTGGCTTGAAATAATACTTTACCTAAAACCAATCGTATCTCTTTATTTAGTTTAAGATGTTCTATAGCCCCTAATATACAAACTACTGGGTCTTCAAAAACTTGAACACCCAGAAATACTAATACAATCTCTGCAACTTCTTTCCAATACCTAAAAAGTTTAGGGCATCTCCAAAAACAATGTATAAAATCCGCCTTCTCTCCCCTACATTTTGGGCACTTAGCAGAAGTTATCACACCCATTCTCTTTAACGCCCAAGGAGATCGGTGTAGCCAATGAACTATAAAAAAACTTTTATGTGAACCCCTTTCCAACACCATAGTATAACTTCTAAGAGCATCATTCAATTTTTCTTCTGTAAAAGACAGAAGCTCTTTTTCCCATTTTCCTCTAGCAAGTATTGCAATCCAATTTTTTTTCCTTCCATCAAAATCCCATATCTTTTTGTCGTTCCTTTTTCTCCTCCATTAGTAAATTTATGTATTCTATCTGATTGTTTCCTTCTATATTTATCTAAGTTCACCGATGTCCTCATAGCATTTTTAAGCTGAAAATATTTATAGATATCCTTTTGGAGGATCCCAAACTCCCTTATCAAGGTGCCAAAATCCTTCAGTTTATCTTCCTCAAATACTTGACCTAGATATTTCATCCCCTTTTTATCCCAGTCTATATAGGACTTAATATTTTGCAATTTCTTTAAATTGATATTTTTTCCAAATAGGAGTATAATGCAAATAACCTTTAATATCTAATATTTTTTTAACTTCCACCCATATATATTCCATTAAATTCAATATACAATTTTCTGGGGTATTTTTCCCCAGTGTTCCTGACTAGAGATGTCCCGAACTATTCGCCGGTTAACAGTTCCCGGCGAACATCGCTTGTTCGCGTTCGCGGCGGGCGAACATATGCAATGTTCGGTCCGCTCCCTATTGTCACAAGTTGGAGGTCCCAGGAGAGACCACCGCGTCGTCAAGCAATAAACAAACGGAAATCAGGTACCGACACACAAGAGTTTATTTCACAAACAAAAGCCAGGGAAAGCAGCACAGACAAAACATGAGCTCTATGTACCATCAGCACAGTGGGAGCAAACCCCCACTGCGCCACTGTCTAGTAATACTCCAGAGGGGCGTGACTAAGCAACTCCTGGTATTCACTAGGGCCCCGGATGGTAGGGTTAGGCTTTGCAGCAGGAAGTTGCCAGGGTCCAATCTGGAGCGTGAACTAGACAGTGACAGCAGGAACGAATGGACAACAGGTACCAGAAGGTACCGACGGCACATAGGCGTACATAACATAGACAGGCAAATACAAGCAGGGCAACTAATAGCACAAGCAGGAGTTCATAGCAAGGAAACAGGAGTGAAAATGAGCAGAGAAGGACTTGCTCCACCAGTAGTAAACTGCATGGCCTTACCCATGGCACTCTGCTGCAAAGAAAGGTGCAGCAAGGGCTTGCTGAACAGAGACATGAATACACACAAGGTAACAAACATAACTGGCAGAACAGATACAGAAACACAGGAAAGAGGACATCGATGAACAAGTAGGGAAACCCAGAGAGCACAGACAGACACAGATCCCATGGGTCAGCAGCATGGGAGAGTGGGTACAAACAAGGAGCAGGACAAGACAACACACACCAGGAGAGCTGACCCAGAACTGAGGAAACCTCAGCCTTATATACAGGTTCCATGGGTGCAGCAGAGAGACCACACCCATGGAGCAGACAGAGAGGATTAACTCCTAATAGGAACACAGGGGAGTTAACCCATACAGAACCACAAATAACACACAGAAACGAAACTTCAGCGAGGAGCTCCGAACAAGCAAGGACGGAAGGTCACAGCCAGAGATAGTGGCTGTGACACCTATAAGTCATCATTGAGCAAACTTTGACCCTGTACCTCACAACCAGCAGATACATTTCAGCCAATCAGCATACCCTCCCTCCCAGACCCTCCCACCTCCTATAAAAAATCAAGGATGGCAGCCCTCTTAGATTCATTCTGAAGCTGCAGTGTTAGTTAGAGCAGGGAGAGTGCTGCTGCTGCTGAATTAATAGGGAAAGTGTTAGCTAGGCCAGTGTTCTGTGTCCACTCCAGTCCTCAAAGACTCATTTGCTGTAAGGACAGTATCCTGGCAGCACCCCAAAAAGCCTTTTTTTTAGGGCTGGTACATCAGTCTGCTTTTATTTATTTTTTCTATATATATTGCAGTTGCCTGCCCGTGTGTGAGAGGCCACAGGCCCACAGACTGTACTGTGTGCACACCACTCATATAGGGTCGCACAGTACCTTGCAGATAAAAATAAGTCATTTAATTTTTCCTCTGTAATATAATTGCAGTTGCCTGCCAGTGAGTATCAGGCCCACAGACTGTACTGTGCCCACTGCCAGTGCCCACCACTCATATTGGGTGGCACAGTACCTTGCAGATAAAAAAGTCATTTAATTTTTCCTCTGTAATATAATTGCAGTTGCCTGCCAGACTGTACTGTGCCCACTGACCACTACTCATATAGGGAGGCACAGTACCTTGCAGATAAAAAAAGTAATTTAGATCTAAGCTCTCTGACAGTACCGCTAATAGCTATGAAACATCTCAAGGCATTGATGAATGCGTCAGTTGATATATCTTCTAACATTTCCAGGAAAATTGCTCTGGAGCTTAGACATGTAACTATTAGTCCATATCTTTTGTACTCCTTGCTGTTTGGTGATGAATAGGCCAAAACAATCCATTCCGCTATAAAGAAATGGTGGTGATTGGTTTACAAGATCTGCCAGTAAATTTTCCATTCTTTGTCCTTTTTAGGTCTACTTACCTTTCTGCAGACTACACATTTACTTATATACTTTGCTATAACTTTGCTTCCATTCACTATCCAGTAACCACCTTCTCTCAAACAGCTTTGGGTAAAGCTTCTTCCTTGATGCAAGGATTTGTTGTGGTAGTGATTAATAATCAATCTTGTGAAGGTAGCGTTTTTGGGAAGAATTGCTGGATGCGTCCCTCTGCTAGGTAACAATGTATTTTCCAGTCTCCCTCCCACCTTCAGTATACCATCCTGCAGAACAAGATTAAGCTTGTACAATAGGTGGTTGATGGGAAGCCTTTTAGGTTCTCGACTAAATCTCTTCATTGTACAATTCCTTCTTTCTGATTCCCTTTGCCAAACGTTGAATTTGAGCTACTACACTTATAACCGTATTCGATTTTGAACATCTGGCTAGTCTTTCAAGTATGTCATCTTGACACTTGGCAGCAGTGCTCAATGTTTGTGCAACTTTTACTTCTTGATCACCCATAGACAATTCTGTGTATCCTTTACTGGGCGTGATTTCCCAAAGGAACTCTGGACCGGTGAACCAGTTAGAATTTTTCAATTCTGTTACATTAAGGCCTCTTGAAGCATGATCTGCTGGGTCATGCTTTGTGTCAATGTGATGTCAATGTTCTGGATTTATTTCCCGAATTTTCTCAACTCTGTTGGCGACAATGATATGTAATCTTTGAGCTTCATTGTTTATGTATCCTAGGACAACTTGTGAGTCTATCTAAAAATATTCTTCATCTATTTTCAATTCCAATAATTCCCTCAGAAACTTGCTTACTGATGCTGAAACAACAGCTGCTGTCAGTTCAAGTTATGGTATTGTGTAAATACTGGAGGGTGCAACTCTTGCCTTCCCCTTAACCAGGGAACTGTATATCTTTTCTTCTCCTATTGCTCTGATGTAGAAGCACTGACCATAACCATAACTACTGGCATCTGAAAAGTGATGAAGTTCTATTTTCTTGTACTCTTGTCCAAAATCATGAGGTACAAAACATCTGGGTATTCCAACTTTTCTCAAGTTTTGCAAGTCTCTTATCCAACTCTCCTACCTTGGCCTAAAATTTTCAGGTATGGGCTCGTCCTATCCCAACTTCTGTCTGCATAATTCTTATAGTATTTATTTTGATTTAAGGATTACTAGGGCCAAGAATACCAATGGATCAAATATAGAAGCCACTGCGGAAAGAATGGTACGTCTAGTTGCAACTTTCTCTTCAGTAGATACTTCAAAGAAAAACTTGTCTTTCTCTACATTCCATCCCAATCCAAGTACATTCTGAACTGGAAGATCATAATTGAGATCTACATTTTTTTTATTGTTGATGCACGTTCAGAAGCACTGATGGATTCCACTACCTCTCTGTTTGAGATAAATTTGTGAAGGTGCAGGTTTCCTCTTGCACATAACTCTTGGCTTTCTTTCACTAGTTTGATTGCAGATTCTGTGGAACCTAGATTTATATGACCATCATCTACATCAAAGTTTTTCTTCAGAAAATTTGCTGCTGACGGGCAATCGTTTTCATTCTGATTGGCCAGGTACTTTATACCATAATTGGCAAAACCTAGAGATGATGCTGCTCCAAACAAGTGAACTTTCATTCTGTATTTTGCTGGCTCTGTGTCTTCCCACCATCGGAATCTCAGGAAGTCTCTATCTTCATTCTTCACATGAAACTGGTGAAACATCTTTTCAACGTCACACATGACCGCTACGGGATACTTTCCGAATATACAGAGTACTTCAGGCAGAGTGTTTGTAAGATCTGGTCCTTTTAGTAGATGATCGTTCAATGCAACACCATTGTACTTTGCTGAGCAATCAAATACTGCTCTAATCTTATCTGGTTTATGAGTGGAAGACATATTGATGTGGGATGTACCACACTTCTTCTTTAGGTTGATTATTAACTTTCTCTGCATGTCCTTATTCGAGGATGAGTTCCATGAATTTCAAATAATCATTCTTGAGTTTGGGATCTCTTCCCATCCTTTTCTTCAAACATTTCAATCTTGCTAGTGCAAAATGTATGCTATTTGGCAGACAAGGTCGCTCTCTAAAAGGTAAGAGCATTTCAAGATGACCTTGTTGATTCTGCTTAATACTGTCTTCTAGAGTGTGTGCAAACTTTATGTCATCTTGGGATACACTCTTTTCTTTAGAACTTATGTCTACAAAGTCGGATTCAAGGATCTTGATTACTTTTGCTGGACTTACAGTTGGTAACTCTTGGACAGATATTCAATGACACAATCCTGTCACCTGTCTTAAAGTTTGTGATCTGCTGTTTTCCTCCAACATCACCCCATCCTATATCAGTTTGAACAGCGTAGGGTTCACCCTTTCCTTCTGTAATTACCTTTCGTGGTACCAAGGCTTCAGGAAAAGTATAGCCTATTAACAGTCCAACACCAAACTCCTTCAACAGGGAGATTTCAGGAGATATGACAGATAGGTGCTCCCATTTCTTGGCTGTACCACAGATAGATATGCGATCTCGATCTAGAGGTATATTGTCTTTTGTTTCAGCTGGAGGTTGAATGAAGTCCTCTAACTCTCAGTCCTTTGACCCTTTGATTGTTCACAAATGTGTCTCTCCTTGTCATTGTGGTGAGTTTGAGCTTCACTGGTTCTGTAGCCACTTGTAATTTCTTGCAGATTCCTTGATCAATGAAGGTGATGTCACTCTGGGCATCCAGTAGCGCATAGGCATATACCTTCTTGTTCCTCCTTTTACGATTTGAAATGCAAACTGGTACAACCATTGATGTGCCATTGCTTTCTCCTACCCTCACTCTGCAAGAGAATACCAATACTTTCTTTCCTTCCTCAGTATCTTTAGGTATTGATGATTTATCCTTCTTTGGACGTTCTTTGTATAGTGGTGTAGGATGACGTCTTTTGTAAATGTTGCATGTGGCCTTTTTCTTACACTTCTTGGTAACATGGCCTTTCCTTAGACATCTGAAACACAGTTGGTTATCCAGTACAAACCTTTTATTTTCATCTGGGGACTTCTCCTTCAGGTGTTGGCACTTGTGTATGGAGTGGTTCTCTCCACAGAACATACATTTGAAGGTAGTCTGAAGATTTGTTGTTTCTGTCTCTCTACTGATCCCAATAGTGACTTTGGACTTGCTCTCGTAGGTATCTGTACCTTTAGCTGCATTGTTGTTTGCAAAGATTGTTGCTGTTGCGCGTCTTATATCTCTCACAAGCCTTTCTTCTAAGGATTTTAAGACATAAGATGATGTTACTGGATTACATGTTATCCGTGCTTTCCTATTGATGAACTTAGAGAACTCTTAAAAACTTGGGAAGTCCTTACCTAGATCTAACTGTTCAGTCACATAGCGATTCCATCTAGAAGCCACTTCAGGTAGCTTAGTTAGCATCCTGAGGTTTTCTAGATAGTTGTTCAGTACTTCTAGTCCTTGTACATGTGGGATAGCATTGCTGCATGCTTGCGGGAAGTCACCATTCTTTTGGAGTTTGAAGTCTTCTTTAGGACCTATTTTTGGCCAGTTATTCAGTTACTCTCTAAAGGCTCTTTGTACTAAGAAAGGATGACCTTATGCTTGTTTGTAGGCTTCTTCGTCTTTTCTATAGAAGTTACCTCCAAGAACTTCCTTGGCTTCTCCACCAACATATCTCTGAAAGTAGAATAACTTGTCAACTGGACTGAAGCAATGATGCTCAATGATCATCTCAAAACTTGCCTTCCACTCTATGAACTTCAGTACGTCTCCCAAAAATACAGTAGGTTACGGAACGGAAAGTCTAGCTAGGACTGTTCTCTGTGGTCTTGCTGAGACAATTGTTGTAACATTCTCCTGAGCATTGCCATGGAATCTAGGAATAGAATCACCCAGTTCTATTTTCTCACTTAGTTCTAAATTAGGTGAGTCCCTTTCTTCATCTTTTCCGGTAGAGATAGAGGGTACATTCACACACCTTTTTCCTAACATTGGACTAGGCCTCTCTTTGTTTTTCTGAGCAGGGATGGAAGGATAATGACGTATTTCCTCAGTAAGTGTTGGAAATTTCCTTCCATTCTCCTGGGAATTGACAAATTATCTTCTATATAAAATTGATCTTCATATAAAAGAGATGATCTCCGAAAAATAAAATGATTGGATCCTCTAGGCTGACATATCACCTCAAAGTTCTTTGATAAGAAATCTTAATCTTAAAAATATATGTAATAAATTATTTATAAATGAGTAAAATCCAATATAAAACAGACATAAGATGAATGGATTAAATTCATGATAATGGACAATGGGACAATGGTCCTTTTTACTTGGCATCCGGGTTCATATATTTAACTTGTCCACATGGATAACTAATAACATTCAGCTCTCCTCATGAAATTCAATTAGTAGGAAGATAACTTCAATACTTTCTAAACCTTAAAAAGACTATATTCAGTCAGTAAGATACACATGGCATAAAATGTATATTCAAAATGATATATACATGGTACTATACATATATATATATATATATATATATATATATATATATATACACGGTGGGATGTGAAAGTTTGGACAACCTTGTTAATCGTCATGATTTTCCTGTATAAATCGTTGGTTGTTACAATAAAAAATGTCAGTTAAATATATCATATAGGAGACACACACAGTGATATTTGAGAAGTGAAATGAAGTTTATTGGATTTACAGAAAGTGTGCTATAATTGTTTAAACAAAATTAGGCAGGTGCATACATTTGGGCACTGTTGTCATTTTATTGATTTCAAAACCTTTAGAACTAATTATTGGAACTCAAATTGGCTTGGTAAGCTCAGTGTCTCCTGACCTACATACACAGGTGAGTCCAATTATGATAAAGAGTATTTAAGGGGGTCAATTGTAAGTTTCCCTCCTCTTTTAATTTTCTCTGAAGAGTAGCAACATGGGGGTCTCAAAACAGCTCTCAAATGACCTGAAAACAAAGATTGTTCACCATCATGGTTTAGGGGAAGGATACAGCAAGCTGCCTCAGAGATTTCAGCTGTCTGTTTCCACAGTTCGGAACATATTGAGGAAATGGAAGACCATAGGCTCAGTTCAAGTTAAGGCTCGAAGTGGCAGACCAAGAAAAATCTCGGATAGACAGAAGCGACAAATGGTGAGAACAGTCATAGTCACCCCACAGACCAGCACCAAAGACCTACAACATCATCAACTGCAGATGGAGTCACTGTGCAGCGTTCAACCATTTGGCACACTTTACACAAGGAGATGCTGTATGTGAAAGTGATGCAGAGGAAGCCTTTTCTCCGCCCACAGCACAAAAAGTGCCGCTTGAGGTGGGCTAAAGCACATTTGGACAAGCCAGATTCATTTTGGAATAAGGTGCTATGGAATGATGAAACTAAAATTGAGTTATTTGGCCATAACATGGGGCGTTATGCATGGAGGAAAAAGAACACAGCATTTCAAGAAAAACACCTGCTACCTACAGTAAAATATGGTGGTGGTTCCATCATGCTGTGGGGCTGTGTGGCCAGTGCAGGGACTGGGAATCTTGTCAAAGTTGAGGGACGCATGGATTCCACTCAGTATCAGCAGATTCTGGAGACCAATGTCCAGGAATCAGTGACAAAGATGAAGCTGCGTCGGGACTGGATCTTTCAACAAGACAACGACCCTAAACACTGCTCAAAACCCACTATGGCATTTATGCAGAGAAACAAGTACAACATTCTGGAATGGCCATCTCAGTCCCCAGACCTGAATATAATTGAAAATCTGTGGTGTGACTTAAAGAGAGCTGTCCATGCTCGGAAGCCATCAAACCTAAATGAACTAAAGATGTTTTGTAAAGAGGAATGGTCCAAAATATCTTCAACCAGAATCCAGACTCATTGGAACCTACAGGAAGCGTTTAGAGGCTGTAATTTCTGCAAAAGGAGGATCTACTAAATATTGATTTAATTTCTTTTTTGTGGTGCCCAAATTTATGCACCTGCCTAATTTTGTTTAAACAATTATAGCACACTTTCTGTAAATCCAATAAACTTTATTTCACTTCTCAAATATCACTGTGTGTGTCTCCTATGTGATATATTTAACTGACATTTTTTATCGTAACAACCAACGATTTATACAGGAAAATCATGAAGATTAACAAGGTTGCCCAAACTTTCGCATCCCACTGTATATATATATACACTCACCTAAAGAATTATTAGGAACACCATACTAATACGGTGTTGGACCCCCTTTTGCCTTCAGAACTGCCTTAATTCTACTTGGCATTGATTCAACAAGGTGCTGATAGCATTCTTTAGAAATGTTGGCCCATATTGATAGGATAGCATCTTGCAGTTGATGGAGATTTGAGGGATGCACATCCAGGGCACGAAGCTCCGTTCCACCACATCCCAAAGATGCTCTATCGGGTTGAGATCTGGTGACTGTGGGGGCCATTTTAGTACAGTGAACTCATTGTCATGTTCAAGAAACCAATTTGAAATGATTCGAGCTTTGTGACATGGTGCATTATCCTACTGGAAGTAGCCATCAGAGGATGGGTACATGGTGGTCATGAAAGGGATGGACATGGTCAGAAACAATGCTCAGGTAGCCTGTGGAATTTAAACGATGGCCAATTGGCACTAAGGGGCTTAAAGTGTGCCCAGAAAACATCCCCCACACCATTACACCACCACCACCAGCCTGCACAGTGGTAACAAGGCATGATGGATACATGTTCTCATTCTGTTTACGCCAAAATTTGGACTCTACCATTTGAATGTCTCAACAGAAATCGAGACTCATCAGACCAGGCAACATTTTTCCAGTCTTCAACAGTCCAATTTTGTTGAGCTCGTGCAATTTGTAACCTCTTTTTCCTATTTGTAGTGGAGATGGGTGGCACCCGGTGGGGTCTTCTGCTGTTGTAGCCCATCCGCCTCAAGGTTGTGCGTGTTGTGGCTTCACAAATGCTTTGCTACATACCTCGGTTGTAACAAGTGGTTATTTCAGTTAATGTTGCTCTTCTCTCAGCTTGAATCAGTTGGCCCATTCTCCTCTGACCTCTAGCATCAACAAGGCATTTTTGCCCACAGGACTGCCGCATACTGGATGTTTTTCCCTTTTCACACCATTCTTTGTAAACCCTAGAAATGGTTGTGCGTGAAAATCCCAGTAACTGAGCAGATCGTGAAATACTAAGACCGGCCCGTCTGGCACCAACAACCATGCCACGCTCGAAACTGCTTAAATCACCTTTCTTTTCCATTCTGACATTCAGTTTGGAGTTCAGGAGATTGTCTTGACCAGGACCTCAACCCTACATGCATTGAAGCAACTGCCATGTGATTAGTTGACTAGATAATCACATTAATGAGAAATAGAACAGGTGTTCCTAATAATTCTTTAGGTGAGTGTATATAGACACACTGTTACACATAAATGACATATTATATAAATCGTTGGTTAAGATATTTTGCAAATCTAAATATACCACACAGAAATATATAAAATATAATCATGCATACATGAATGGGACATTCACACACCAAATGTTTCCCATAAGGCATGATTTTCCTTAATGACCTTGTAATGAAGTAAAAATAATACATTGCTATTTAAATGGTTATCTCTCACAGACAAATGTCTGTAGGACCCATTATAGCATTAACAGATACACTACATCTGCTCACAATAATTTTTAAAAGACAATGCACTCTATGTTTGCTATAAACATTTTACCCAAACTGAACTCAGCATAACCTCATCTCGGCCTATTTCAATCCTATAGAAAAATTTTAGACTCTGGTTCTGTCTTTACACTTAAAGGCAATGAGCATTGATATTTAGACTATAATATCTTCAGATAAGACTGTACACTTATAAAAATGCATGACACAATATATAGGAAAGTAGGAGTCTGCCTCTTCACTTAGTACAGATTTGAGCCCATGACTACTCTGTTACCGTTTGGAGGAGAGGGCTGTAGTTAAGTCTGAAGAGATCATAGGGATCTGGACCTATTTTAATCCCCAGGAAGTATGTGATATGTGGGGAGTCTCAGTTAAAGGGAGATGTGGTTTTTAGGGGATTTGTTGCAGATCGACAGAGGCCCATGCCCATGACCTGGGATTTATTCTTATGTATCTTAAAATTGGATATTGGGCTGAATTTTTCTAGTAAATTATAGATAACAGCTAAGGAAGACTGCAGATTTGTAGTTAGAATCAGCTAGTCATCTGCAAAGGCAGACGTTTTGGGTTCTTGTTTTCCCAATTTAATGCCAATTATTTTAGGTTCTTGTCAGATGGCTTGGAGAAGTGGTTCCATAGTCATGACAAATAGTAAGGGAGATAGGGGACATCCCTGTTTGGTTCGATTGCGGATACCGAAGGTGGGGGGAATAGAGTCATTTACCAGCACTGATGCAGAGGCATTTGTATACATGGCAAATGTGGCAAATATGAATGGCATTGGAAGGTCAAAGCTTATCACATGGCACATAAAATCCCAGTTGACCCTGTCAAATGCCTTTTCTGCATTAGTGCTCAGCAATGCAAGAGGGATGGAATTATTTTTAGCATGGAAAAGAGCATTAATAATTCTGGCTGAATTATCTTTTCCCTCTCTACCCTTGATGAAACCCATCTGATCTTTGTGTATCAGAGAGCGGAGGAAAGGAGAGAGATGGTTAGCAAGCATTTTGGCCAGTAATTTTAAATCTAGGTTTCATAAGGAGATGTGGCGATAACCTGCACACTAGACAGGGGCTTTCCCCTCCTTGGGCAATATGGTGATATGGGCTCTAGTCATATCTGGTGACAAAGGTGAGCCTTGGAGGGCTAGGTTGCATAAAGGTATGAGGTGGGTGATTAAGGATTTGCTAAAGGTACGGTAATATGGGGCCGGAAGTCATCAGGGCCTGGGGCTTTGCCGTTTGGAAGTCTGCAAATAGTTTTTTCAAGCTCGTCGTAGCTAAAGGGTGCGCTGAAGAATAATTTTTGGGCAGCATCCAGTTTTGGAAGGGCGATAGATCTAAGGATGTGTGATGAATATCACACCTCGTGCCCGCTTGACGACAACCACGTCGAGCTCACGAGACTTGGTATGATCACGGGTTTCCCAAAAACGTGAAGTTACGCCCTCCACACGGGCACAGAGAGGCAACAAGCTGAGAGAGCCTTTTCACTGCCGCAGTGAAACAGTGCCTCCTCAGCCCGGGTATCTGCCACCAGTTCTCGTTTGATATAAGCCCGGTCTGCTAACGGGATTATATAGGGTCAGAAACCAACCCGCGGTAGCTTATAACTAGGCCAAAACACGGACGTGGGGATTCGTGATCAAGATACAAGATAGCACAAGATTAAATTATAGATTTCATCACTGTATGGGCACACTAGATTTAACACAATATACACAGACAATATATACAGTGGTCTGAGGTTACAGATACAGGTTATATGATAACAACAGGGTTAAGCAATGTAAAAGTCAGTTACCGGGTAAGATGAAAGTTCCTTTGAGATGTTCTGTGCTGGAGTCCATATGAAGGGCCGTGATCTCAGATATTTCCTGGGTCCCTCTAAACACATTTCTAGGATGTGACCCCTCTTCAGAGAAAGACGCGCCTACTTGCTGGCACCAGACTTTTAACCTGTAGCCAGCCCCTCCCCTCCCGGCCTCAGGGAGGGGTCCACTCCCCCTCTTCTGGGCTGGCAGCAAATGACCCACAAACCCCTTTAGGGTTCATAGCTCCAGACCAGAGGGTCACAGGGAGATGGTTCTGGGACTAATGGATCTGCCTGGGTTCCGGCTAAAAGTAGAGCCCAAACCTGGTACCGTTATGTGGTTTCTATGGGGAGATATGGATATCTCCCTACCCTGACCTCGTCCCAGTAAACAAAGACCATGGGAACGTACCTCGTGGCCACCGGGACACAAATATGTATCCAGTTTGCGACTGCGATGAGCAGGCGATTCATAATTCCTTATGAAAGGTAGATGCCAACATGTCTGGGAGGTCTCATTGATCCTGGGCAAGGGCGGATACCCCGTGCTGGGGGTTTTCCTGCAAGATTCAGCTTGGCTCCAAACTGGTGGACTGAGGTGTGACCTTCTCCCCGAAGTCTGGACCCCCTGGGGGCTTTCTTCCTTGCCAACTGACACTCAGATGGCTGGGGGGGGGGGGGGTTGAAACTTATTTTGCATGTACACTGAACATGCCAAGAGGTGCATCAAATTACAATCTGGGGCTGGGGGCTTTGAGGCAGGGCCCTCCTATGGAGTTCACTACCTCCGCTATCTGTCAGCAGATGGGGGTGTGAGGACATGGCTGACAGTAAATATTAATCCATATTCCTCACAGAATTAATCTGGTCCGAGATGGTTATATTGGCCTCCTCAAGGGGGAGTTAGGGGATGTTGTATAGTGTCTGGTAATATTTTTGAAATTGGGTAGCAATCTCCGTGGATGTTATGGCTGAACCACCTTCTTGTTTATGTATTCTAGTAATGTATTTTTGGCCCTCGCTCTTTTTTACAAAACTCATCATCAGTTTGGAGGCTTTATTGCCATTAGCAAAGTATTTGAATTGGGAGTGTAGAAAGTATTTTGCCGTTTTGAAGTTGAGAAGATTTTTTAGTTCAGATCTGAGATCATTAAGTTGGGAAAGCTCTGATTCTAATAAGGATTTTTTGTGAAGGCCCTCAACCCTTTGAATTTCTGATAGGAGCATTTCCATCTTAGCCATTCTTTTCTTTTTTAAGTGTGTACCTAGTTTAATAAACTGGCCTCTGATAAATGCTTTGTGGGCATCCCACACCACATGGGGAGATGTTTCGGGAATGGCATTCAGAAGGAAATATTCATCCAGAAGGTTTTGTACTTGAGCTTTAAGATCTGGTGATTAATTGTTCATTCAATCTCCATTTAAATGTTTTGGGGGCATGGGTGGGGGAATTAAGGGATAGGTGAATTGGGGTGTGGTCTGAAAGGTGAATGGACCCTATTTCAGCTTTAGCGCAGAGGTGAAAGTGTTCTCTGGATATAAATAAATAATCAATTCTATGGTAGGATTGGTGTGAGTAAAAAGTGTAATCCCTACCAGATGGATTTAGGATTCTCCATGCATCAACTAATTGGGAGTTGTTAAATAGTTTTCGGATAGCCCTGAGTTTTTTTGGGAGAAGGGGTATTTTTGTGAGGAGGAGTCTAATAGGGGTTCAAGTGAGATATTAAAGGGCTTCTGTCACTCCACTAAACTCTTTTTTTTTTTTTTGGTCTCCCTAAAATCCTTATGCTGCGATTTCTCAATACATATAGCTATTACTCTGTTTGGTTCAGTAGTTCTATAAAAAAACGGACTTTTATATTATGCAAATTACCTTTCTAGCAGCAGGTAGGGCGGCTACCTGCTGCTAGCAGCCGCATCCTCCATTCATAATGACGCCCCCTCCTCATGTTGATTGACAGGGCCAGCGGACGCGCTCGTCCTCTGACTGGCCCTGTCTGCGTTTTAAATCTCGCGCCGGTCTTCAGTTGGCGCAGGCGCACTGAGTGGAGGACACTCGCTCGGCCGCTCCATCCTCAGTGCGCCTGCGCCGGGTGTACATGTGACGTCATCAGCGCAGGCGCACTGAGGATGGAGCGGCCGAGCGAGCGTCCTCCACTCAGTGCGCCTGCGCCAACTGAAGACCGGCGCGAGATTTAAAACGCAGACAGGGCCAGTCAGAGGACGAGCACGTCCGCTGGCCCTGTCAATCAACATGAGGAGGGGGCGTCATTATGAATGGAGGATGCGGCTGCTAGCAGCAGGTAGCCGCCCTACCTGCTGCTAGAGAGGTAATTTGCATAATATAAAAGTCCGTTTTTTTATAGAACTACTGAACCAAACAGAGTAATAGCTATATGTATTGAGAAATCGCAGCATAAGGATTTTAGGGAGACCAAAAAAAATATATGAGTTTAGTGGAGTGACAGAAGCCCTTTAAAGTCTCCACCCATAACTACTATGCCTTCTTTGAATTCTTCTATTAGTGGGAGGAGTGTTTTAAACCACTGGCACTGGCGGGAATTGGGAGCATAAATGTTGATGAACGTATACCTCTGATTTGCAAAGGACCCCTTCAACAGTAAATAACGACCTTCCGGGTCATGTAACTGTGAGCAATACTGGAAAGAGCTCCCTTTCTTGAAACCAATACTAACGCCCCTGGAGGCTGAGGAGTCGGAACCACAGTGATACCATATAGAGAAGTTAGAGTATTAGAGGTTGGGGTAATGATCAAATTTGAAATGTGTTTCTTGAAGAAAAATTACTGAGCTGCTAATTTTCTTTAATTAGAAGAAAATTTGAGATCTTTTGGAAGGGGACTTAAATCCCTAACATTATATGAGGAAATACAGAGTCAGTCATTGCTCATACATTGTGGGATCCAAATGTGCTGGGGAAATATGATATGGATGTGGGTTCCAAGTGCCCAGCCCCCAGGAGCATCCATATCACCCGAAGAGAGACCATACACTGAATTTGCATATCTGACTCTTACCATAGTACCTAACTGTACCCTTAACAGCATTATGGGAAGGGAACGTATAGCCCAGAATATTATCTTTGACATTGTGAAGTAGTGAACGCTTAAAACTTTGTAAAAGTAAGACATTTTTTGGGGAAAAAAGTGAGTAGAGGGGGAGAGAGAACTTGGTTCTTGGTTGTATCACCCTAGGTTAGGTTTGGTAACCAGTGAGTATACAGATGTCAGGGATCGGCGGGAGGCATACTATTAGTAAGGTGTAGATGGAGGTAAGTGACAGGGGAAAGATGTAAAGTGTTTAGACATAGAGAGAGATATAACAGTTAAATATGTCTATTAATATGTGATGAAAATTGGCATGAGAATCTTCATTTCACTATAGGCAGGTGCCTTGGAGTTGGACCCAGGGTGTTCCTTCTGCTTCTTTGGGATTTTGGGTGCGTTGTCTTTCC
This sequence comes from Bufo gargarizans, assembly GCF_014858855.1. Classification (NCBI taxonomy): domain Eukaryota; kingdom Metazoa; phylum Chordata; class Amphibia; order Anura; family Bufonidae; genus Bufo; species Bufo gargarizans. The sequence continues at coordinate 534,108,999 of NC_058082.1, read as the reverse complement.
CATGGCTCCTCTTGTTAAAGGATCGGTAGGTCCGATTAAACCCTGGATAGGGTCCCAATTTTGGATGTCCAAAGGGCCGCATCCTAGGAGGTTGTATGCTATTTCAAGGCCTTGGAAAGATGTTATAGACAGTCTGCGGCCTTCAAACATAAAGGAATTGCCAAAAGGAAAACACCATCTATAGATTATTTTATTGGTTCTGAGCCAGTCGGTTAGTGGCTTGATAGCCCTTCGTTTTTTCAGAGTGGATTGAGCCAGATCTTGAAAGACTAATATGTAGGGATGAGCGAACTCAAACTGTATAGTTCGGGTTCGTACCGAATTTTGGGGTGTCCGTGACACGGACCCGAACCCGGACATTTTCGTAAAAGTCCGGGTTCGGGTTCGGTGTTCGTCGCTTTCTTGGCGCTTTTGTGACGCTTTCTTGGCGCTTTTTGAAAGGCTGCAAAGCAGCCAATCAACAAGCGTCATACTACTTGCCCCAAGAGGCCGTCACAGCCATGCCTACTATTGGCATGGCTGTGATTGGCCAGAGCACCATGTGACCCAGCCTCTATTTAAGCTGGAGTCACATAGCGCCGCCCGTCACTCTGCTCTGATTAGCGTAGGGAGAGGTTGCGGATGCGACAGTAGGGCGAGATTAGGCAGATTAACTCCTCCAAAGGACTTCACTTGATTAATCGATCGATCTGCAGCTGTGCATCATTGAGCTGCTGAAATTCAAATGCTCACTCACTGTTTTTAGGCTGCCCAGACCGTTTGTCAGTCACTTTTTTCTGGGGTGATCGGCGGCCATTTTGTGTCTTGTGCGGTGCTGCGACCAAGTGCATCCAAGCTGCGACCAAGTGCATTTAACCCTCAATGGTGTGGTTGTTTTTTGGCTAAAGCCTACATCAGGGTGAAGCTGTCACACCAAGTGCATTTAACCAGCAATAGTCTGTTCATTTTTTGGCCATATACTAAATCAGGGGCAAGCTGCGCCTGTCACCAAGTGCATTTAACCCTCAATGGTGTGGTTGTTTTTTGGCTAAAGCCTACATCAGGGTGAAGCTGTCACACCAAGTGCATTTAACCAGCAATAGTCTGTTCATTTTTTGGCCATATACTAAATCAGGGGCAAGCTGCGCCTGTCACCAAGTGCATTTAACCCTCAATGGTGTGGTTGTTTTTTGGCTAAAGCCTACATCAGGGTGAAGCTGTCACACCAAGTGCATTTAACCAGCAATAGTCTGTTTATTTTTTGGCCATATACTACATCAGGGGCAAGCTGCGCCCGTCACCAAGTGCATTTAACCAGCAATAGTGTGGTTATTTTTTGGCCATATCCCAGTCTAATTCTGTCACTAAATCCATACCGGTCACCCAGCGCCTAAATACTAGGCCTCAAATTTATATCCCGCTAAATCTCTCGTTACCGCTGTCCTGTTGTAGCTGGGAAAGATATTTAGTGTCCGTCAAAGCACATTTTTTGTTCTGGGTTGAAGTACAATTCCCAATTTAGCAATTTCATAATTTAGTGGTTCCTGCTATATCAGAGCTATTTGAAATCTATCCCTAAAAGGGTATATAATATTCAAGGTGCACATTGGGTCATTCAGAATAACTTCACACACACCCGCTACTGTGTATTTCCAAGTCTAATTCTGTCACTAAACCCATACCTGTCACCCAGCGCCTAAATACTAGGCCTCAAATTTATATCCTGCTAAATCTCTCGTTACCGCTGTCCTGTTGTGGCTGGGAAAGTTATTTAGTGTCCGTCAAAGCACATTTTTTGTTCTGGGTTGAAATACAATTCCCAATTTAGCAATTTCATAATTTAGTGGTTTCTGCTATATCAGAGCTATTTGAAATCTATCCCTAAAAGGGTATATAATATTCAAGGTGCACATAGGGTCATTCAGAATAACTTCACACACACCCGCTACTGTGCATTTCCAAGTCTAATTCTGTCACTAAACCCATACCTGTCACCCAGCGCCTAAATACTAGGCCTCAAATTTATATCCCGCTAAATCTCTCGTTACCGCTGTCCTGTTGTGGCTGGGAAAGTTATTTAGTGTCCGTCAAAGCACATTTTTTGTTCTGGGTTGAAATACAATTCCCAATTTAGCAATTTCATAATTTAGTGGTTTCTGCTGTATCAGAGCTATTTGAAATCTATCCCTAAAAGGGTATATAATATTCAAGGTGCACATAGGGTCATTCAGAATAACTTCACACACACGCTACTGTGCATTTCCAAGTCTAATTCTGTTAGTAAATCCATACCGGTCACCCAGCGCCTAAATACTAGGCCTCAAATTTATATCCCGCTGAATTTGAATACAATACATTGGGCCAAATAATATTTTTGTTGTTGTGGTGAACCATAACAATGAGAAAAACATCTAGTAAGGGACGCGGACGTGGACATGGTCGTGGTGGTGTTAGTGGACCCTCTGGTGCTGGGAGAGGACGTGGCCGTTCTGCCACATCCACACGTCCTAGTGTACCAACTACCTCAGGTCCCAGTAGCCGCCAGAATTTACAGCGATATATGGTGGGGCCCAATGCCGTTCTAAGGATGGTAAGGCCTGAGCAGGTACAGGCATTAGTCAATTGGGTGGCCGACAGTGGATCCAGCACGTTCACATTATCTCCCACCCAGTCTTCTGCAGAAAGCGCACAGATGGCGCCTGAAAACCAACCCCATCAGTCTGTCACCTCACCCCCATGCATACCAGGGAAACTGTCTCAGCCTCAAGTTATGCAGCAGTCTCTTATGCTGTTTGAAGACTCCGCTGGCAGGGTTTCCCAAGGGCATCCACCTAGCCCTTCCCCAGCGGTGAAAGATATAGAATGCACTGACGCACAACCACTTATGTTTCCTGATGATGAGGACATGGGAATACCACCTCAGCATGTCTCTGATGATGACGAAACACAGGTGCCAACTGCTGCGTCTTTCTGCAGTGTGCAGACTGAACAGGAGGTCAGGGATCAAGACTGGGTGGAAGACGATGCAGGGGATGATGAGGTCCTAGACCCCACATGGAATGAAGGTCGTGCCACTGACTTTCACAGTTCGGAGGAAGAGGCAGTGGTGAGACCGAGCCAACAGCGTAGCAAAAGAGGGAGCAGTGGGCAAAAGCAGAACACCCGCCGCCAAGAGACTCCGCCTGCTACTGCCCGCCGCCATCTGGGACCGAGCACCCCAAAGGCAGCTTCAAGCAGTTCCCTGGCATGGCACTTCTTCAAACAATGTGCTGACGACAAGACCCGAGTGGTTTGCACGCTGTGCCATCAGAGCCTTAAGCGAGGCATTAACGTTCTGAACCTGAGCACAACCTGCATGACCAGGCACCTGCATGCAAAGCATGAACTGCAGTGGAGTAAACACCTTAAAACCAAGGAAGTCACTCAGGCTCCCCCTGCTACCTCTTCTGCTGCTGCCGCCTCGGCCTCTTCTGCTGCTGCCGCCTCGGCCTCTTCCTCCGCCTCTGGAGGAACATTGGCACCTGCCGCCCAGCAAACAGGGGATGTACCACCAACACCACCACCACCACCTCCGTCACCAAGCGTCTCAACCATGTCACACGGCAGCGTTCAGCTCTCCATCTCACAAACATTTGAGAGAAAGCGTAAATTCCCACCTAGCCACCCTCGATCCCTGGACCTGAATGCCAGCATTTCTAAACTACTGGCCTATGAAATGCTGTCATTTAGGCTGGTGGACACAGACAGCTTCAAACAGCTCATGTCGCTTGCTGTCCCACAGTATGTTGTTCCCAGCCGCCACTACTTCTCCAAGAGAGCCGTGCCTTCCCTGCACAACCAAGTATCCGATAAAATCAAGTGTGCACTGCGCAACGCCATCTGTGGCAAGGTCCACCTAACCACAGATACGTGGACCAGTAAGCACGGCCAGGGACGCTATATCTCCCTAACTGCACACTGGGTAAATGTAGTGGCAGCTGGGCCCCAGGCGGAGAGCTGTTTGGCGCACGTCCTTCCGCCGCCAAGGATCGCAGGGCAACATTCTTTGCCTCCTGTTGCCACCTCCTCCTTCTCGGCTTCCTCCTCCTCTTCTTCCACCTGCTCATCCAGTCAGCCACACACCTTCACCACCAACTTCAGCACAGCCCGGGGTAAACGTCAGCAGGCCATTCTGAAACTCATATGTTTGGGGGACAGGCCCCACACCGCACAGGAGTTGTGGCGGGGTATAGAACAACAGACCGACGAGTGGTTGCTGCCGGTGAGCCTCAAGCCCGGCCTGGTGGTGTGCGATAATGGGCGAAATCTCGTTGCAGCTCTGGGACTAGCCAATTTGACGCACATCCCTTGCTTGGCGCATGTGCTGAATTTGGTGGTGCAGAAGTTCATTCACAACTACCCCGACATGTCAGAGCTGCTGCATAAAGTGCGGGCCGTCTGTTCGCGCTTCCGGCGTTCACATCCTGCTGCTGCTCGCCTGTCTGCGCTACAGCGTAACTTCGGCCTTCCCGCTCACCGCCTCATATGCGACGTGCCCACCAGGTGGAACTCCACCTTGCACATGCTGGACAGACTGTGCGAGCAGCGGCAGGCCATAGTGGAGTTTCAGCTGCAGCACGCACGGGTCAGTCGCACTACAGAACAGCACCACTTCACCACCAATGACTGGGCCTCCATGCGAGACCTGTGTGCCCTGTTGCGCTGTTTCGAGTACTCCACCAACATGGCCAGTGGCGATGACGCCGTTATCAGCGTTACAATACCACTTCTATGTCTCCTTGAGAAAACACTTAGGGCGATGATGCAAGAGGAGGTGGCCCAGGAGGAGGAGGAAGAGGGGTCATTTTTAGCACTTTCAGGCCAGTCTCTTCGAAGTGACTCAGAGGGAGGTTTTTGGCAACAGCAGAGGCCAGGTACAAATGTGGCCAGCCAGGGCCCACTACTGGAGGACGAGGAGGACGAGGATGAGGAGGAGGTGGAGGAGGATGAGGATGAAGCATGGTCACAGCGGGGTGGCACCCAACGCAGCTCGGGTCCATCACTGGTGCGTGGCTGGGGGGAAAGGCAGGACGATGACGATACGCCTCCCACAGAGGACAGCTTGTTCTTACCCCTGGGCAGCCTGGCACACATGAGCGACTACATGCTGCAGTGCCTGCGCAACGACAGCAGAGTTGCCCACATTTTAACCTGTGCGGACTACTGGGTTGCCACCCTGCTGGATCCACGCTACAAAGACAATGTGCCCACCTTACTTCCTGCACTGGAGCGTGATAGGAAGATGCGCGAGTACAAGCGCACGTTGGTAGACGCGCTACTGAGAGCATTCCCAAATGTCACAGGGGAACAAGTGGAAGCCCAAGGCCAAGGCAGAGGAGGAGCAAGAGGTCGCCAAGGCAGCTGTGTCAATGCCAGCTCTTTTGAGGGCAGGGTTAGCATGGCAGAGATGTGGAAAACTTTTGTCAACACGCCACAGCTAAATGCACCACCACCTGATACGCAACGTGTTAGCAGGAGGCAACATTTCACTAACATGGTGGAACAGTACGTGTGCACACCCCTCCACGTACTGACTGATGGTTCGGCCCCATTCAACTTCTGGGTCTCTAAATTGTCCACGTGGCCAGAGCTAGCCTTTTATGCCTTGGAGGTGCTGGCCTGCCCGGCGGCCAGCGTTTTGTCTGAACGTGTATTCAGCACGGCAGGGGGCGTCATTACAGACAAACGCAGCCGCCTGTCTAAAGCCAATGTGGACAAGCTGGCGTTCATAAAAATGAACCAGGCATGGATCCCACAGGATCTGTCCGTCTCTTGTCCAGATTAGACATTAACTACCTCCCCTTAACCATATATTATTGGACTCCAGGGCACTTCCTCATTCAATCCTATTTTTATTTTCATTTTACCATTATATTGCGAGGCTACCCAAAGTTGAATGAACCTCTCCTGTGTCTGGGTGCCGGGGCCTAAATATATGCCAATGGACTGTTCCAATGTTGGGTGACGTGAAGCCTGATTCTCTGCTATGACATGCAGAATGATTCTCTGCTGACATGAAGCCAGATTGTCTGTTACGGGACCTCTCTCCTCTGCCTGTGTGCTGGGCTTAAATATATGCCAATGGACTGTTGCAGTGGTGGCTGACGTGAAGCCTCATTCTCTGCTATGACATGCAGACTGATTCTCTGCTGACATGAAGCCAGATTCTCTGTTACGGGACCTCTCTCCTCTGCCTGTGTGTGTGCTGGGCCTAAATATATGCCAATGGACTGTTGCAGTGGTGGCTGACGTGAAGCCTCATTCTCTGCTATGACATGCAGACTGATTCTCTGCTGACATGAAGACAGATTCTCTGTTACGGGACCTCTCTCCTCTGCCTGTGTGTGTGCTGGGCCTAAATATATGCCAATGGACTGTTGCAGTGGTGGCTGACGTGAAGCCTCATTCTCTGCTATGACATGCAGACTGATTCTCTGCTGACATGAAGACAGATTCTCTGTTACGGGACCTCCCTCCTCTGCCTGGGTGCTGGGCCTAAATATATGCCAATGGACTGTTGCAGTGGTGGCTGACGTGAAGCCTCATTCTCTGCTATGACATGCAGACTGATTCTCTGCTGACATGAAGACAGATTCTCTGTTACGGGACCTCCCTCCTCTGCCTGGGTGCTGGGCCTAAATATATGCCAATGGACTGTTGCAGTGGTGGCTGACGTGAAGCCTCATTCTCTGCTATGACATGCAGACTGATTCTCTGCTGACATGAAGACAGATTCTCTGTTACGGGACCTCCCTCCTCTGCCTGGGTGCTGGGCCTAAATATATGCCAATGGACTGTTGCAGTGGTGGCTGACGTGAAGCCTCATTCTCTGCTATGACATGCAGACTGATTCTCTGCTGACATGAAGACAGATTCTCTGTTACGGGACCTCCCTCCTCTGCCTGGGTGCTGGGCCTAAATATATGCCAATGGACTGTTGCAGTGGTGGCTGACGTGAAGCCTCATTCTCTGCTATGACATGCAGACTGATTCTCTGCTGACATGAAGACAGATTCTCTGTTACGGGACCTCCCTCCTCTGCCTGGGTGCTGGGCCTAAATATATGCCAATGGACTGTTGCAGTGGTGGCTGACGTGAAGCCTCATTCTCTGCTATGACATGCAGACTGATTCTCTGCTGACATGAAGCCAGATTGTCTGTTACGGGACCTCTCTCCTCTGCCTGTGTGTGTGCTGGGCCTAAATATATGCCAATGGACTGTTGCAGTGGTGGCTGACGTGAAGCCTCATTCTCTGCTATGACATGCAGACTGATTCTCTGCTGACATGAAGCCAGATTCTCTGTTACGGGACCTCCCTCCTCTGCCTGGGTGCTGGGCCTAAATATATGCCAATGGACTGTTGCAGTGGTGGCTGACGTGAAGCCAGATTCTCTGCTATGGGACCTCTCTCCAATTGATTTTGGTTAATTTTTATTTATTTAATTTTTATTTTAATTCATTTCCCTATCCACATTTGTTTGCAGGGGATTTACCTACATGTTGCTGCCTTTTGCAGCCCTCTAGCTCTTTCCTGGGCTGTTTTACAGCCTTTTTAGTGCCGAAAAGTTCGGGTCCCCATTGACTTCAATGGGGTTCGGGTTCGGGACGAAGTTCGGATCGGGTTCGGATCCCGAACCCGAACATTTCCGGGATGTTCGGCCGAACTTCTCGAACCCGAACATCCAGGTGTTCGCTCAACTCTACTAATATGTTATTGCCAGCCCATTGAATGGAGCTGCTAGACCGTGGTTTGAACATAATCGCTTCCTTACAGGGAATGCCAAGTATTTGCAAATCACGTCTCTAGGTGGCTCGGAGGGAGCAGGTTTTGGTTTTAAGGCTCTGTGGGCCCGCTCTAAGATAACTTTGTGTGCCGTATCAGGGCCTAGGAGATACAGACAGAGCTGTACTACAGTGTTGGAGAGATATCCTGCAGCTACAGACTCGGGTATGCCGCAAAAAGTTATTGCGCCTACCTCTATTTTCCTGGTCCTCTATGGCTGAATAAAAGGACATTCAAGTTCTTTTGAATTGCATAGATGCTTTGCGACACCGCCTGTTGATGCTGAATAACATTTGTCTGGGCTTCTTCCAAGGATTCAACCCTTCTGCCTATTTGCCTCACGTCCTGTTTGATGGACGATAGGTCTGTACTTATCGGTTCAAGTGCCGAAGCTAATGAAGAGGCTAGGGCTTCTCTATAGAAGCGGGAGATCGGCATGCCGTCTATGTCGTCTCCGGCATCCCGGTCTTGTGTTAGGTGTTCCGCCTGTCTGCGGTGCGGGGCACGAGGAGTGTCCGGCGCCATCTTGCTTTCTCTGGCAACAGCCGCAGCGGCTGCTTTCTTGAAAAATTTGTCCATTTTGCCATCACTTGTAGGTGCTTTCTGTTGTCAGGCGACTTCTCCAGCCTTTGAGCCACCTATCTTGACCATTTTGGTTACCCCACGCTGTAATTACAAGCTGTTAGGGTGATGTGAATAACAGAGCAGTTGGTTTATGATCCATCTCGTTGCGGTGCAGGCTCCGCCCCCCGAACCCATGACTACTCTGACTCATATCCTCTTCGTGTACTCTGAGTCTTGCTTCTGTGATCTTAACTTCTTTCTGCCTTTCTAGACTTTTCATCTGTTGGCGCTGTGCTTCCATCTCAGCTTCCATTTGATGGCGCTGTGCCTCCATTTCAGCTTCCATCTGATGGCATTGTTCATCCATTTCAGCTTACATCTGATGGCGTTGTGCATCCATTTCAGATTCCTTTTCAGCCATCAAGTGCTGTTCCTTGATGGCAGCCTCCATCTCAATCTCTGCTTTCTTGACAGCAAGTTGTTCAGCTAATTCCTTTCTTTTGGCTGAAGTATTTGAGGACTCTGATATGTGGGTGGAAGTTCTGCTAGTGAAGGAAGTCACACTATAGATTGTGGTACCACCTAAGGACCTAGCATAGTCTCTCATAAAAAGCTCATTCATTCTACATCTTGCTTTAACTTCATCATAGTTTTCTGCAGATGATAGTTCTCTCATGAGCTTTACCAAATCTTTAGTGACCGCAGTACATGTGTCCATGTTCGTTACAATATCCTGGGATGGTGTCATAAATTACAGCAGGTTGACATATGCTGCCATAAGCTCTGATTCAGATTCTTCTACCATCTCTACCATATCACTCAAGTTTCTTTTTATACTTTCTTGCATTAGCTTTCTACGAATCTCTTTAATGTATGATTTCCACCTATCATACAACCGGGCAAACTTTTTCTCTTTTAATGCAGCTTCTTGCTCCAAATTTTCCAGAATCTGTTAAGTTTTCTGGCACATGATGAACGTCTTTTTTCATCTGTTTGGGCTATATTTATTTGAGGCAAGGCTAATGCTGCATAAGACATTTCTACCTTAGACAGGTTCCCTGGCTTTTCAACTTCTACTCTATCTATCTTTGTATCCTCTAACAGTGGCATGGTAAATACTAGGCTCAGACATTTTACTTTAAATGCTATAACAATCAATAATAATAAAATGCCTTTCACTTTAAATGCAATATTGACAAATGCAGAAATAAATTATTTCACTTTAAATGTAACAGCGATAAATGCAGGCAGAAAATGACTTTCACTTTAAATGAAATAGAGTCCGTGTATTACAAATTGTCCCTTTGTCTTTTATTCCTGAACACGAATATGTTACTTTATACCAAAACCTATGTGCAATGATAAGTAATAAGGAAAGCTCTGACTTTATTCTGAAGAGCAGGAACAAATGTCTGTCTTAAAGGAGACATGTCTTTTCTTGATGATGCGATGCTTTGAGTTGACTTGCGATGTTCTGCAATGACTTGCGATGCTCTGTGATGACTTGCGATGCTCTATAATGACTTGCGATTCTTTGTGCTGACTTTCAATACGCTGTTGTCACAGCCTATGGTGTACGCCGTGACACTGTTGCCACGCACGCTGTTGCCGGTGGCAACATGTTGCGGTTTTGGCATGTTGTTGCACTGTCACAGGTTTTGCTGTGTCCACCGTGACTTGCTGGCCACGCATGCTATTGTCTGCGGCAACCTGATGCCTTTTGCTTGTGTGTCCCCCCACCTGCTGTGTGGTGTGTGTGGGGTTAATTTACTGGCTGGAGCAAATTGGGTTGGATGTGGTCACAAGTCTCCTTATATACTCTGGCTTTGAGACTGATCATCAGTTTTGGTTTCATTGTCTTGCATGAGAGATGCTTGATCTGTACTTGGATGAGATCTGAGGGTCATCCAAGTTTATTAGTGATGTCATCCTGAGTGTTTCCTCCTTGTCCTCCTTCCCCTCCTGGTGTGCTATTTATGGTGTGGGTTTTAGCTGGAGATTTGTTGTACTTCTTGTTTGTGGTTGCATGTCTGGGATGTTGTTGGTGTTTGTCCCTGCATGTGTGCAAGACATCTCCCTTGTGTGTGCTTCCTCTGAAAGGGGGTCCCATTGGTTTCCCGGAGGGGTGAACTAGAAGACATTAGCAGCCGTGCCTGGAGCCACCTTGCTTCAGGGTCTGTGTGGGGGTCCAGGTTGTTTTGGTGTGGTCTTTCCATCTTTTCTGCGGCAGGTAAGTGTTTGATGTTCCATTGATAGATTGTGTTCTTAACTGCCGTGCAGTTGCTGCATTGTCTTTCTCCCTGTCAGCTACTGGGCCGCTGGAGATGCTTTTCATCCGTGGTGATGGATGAATAGGAGGTCTTTGCCCTGTCACGATGTTGAGGGCGATGCAGGGATTCCTAGACTTCTAAGTTCGTGGGTATGAACCCCCTTAACATTGAAGGCGGCTCATAAAGCCAGGAGACTAGGGCTATTTTAGGGAAGCTTTAGGAGGTGACTAGCTCCCTTTTCCCTAGCTATGGCTTAGTACTTGGTGACATTGTACAGTGGGGAGATTCCCCCACTCCCCACCGTGACAGCTGGCTTGGATATGCTGCTGCAGACTTTTGGCCTAGTTGAGGGAAACTAGCTGGCTACAGTATGTGGTCTCCGTTGATAGCTGTGTGGGCACTCTAGCTCTGGACTTTGGCCTCCCACCATGCGCCTCTTTCTCTCTCTAGGGATCGCAGGAGGGTTGGTACTCTTTCTCTGACTATTTTGCCTTTGCCGTTCTGCCACGTTAAGATTCGGCTACAGTTTTACTAATGCACATGTTCTATGACCTCTTTGGTAGCTCCGCTGAGGTGTCTTTGCTTGCTCACTCAGGGAATAGTTGCTGAGCGGTGGTATATGCTGGCGCTCTGCTGCTCTAATGCTCTCTTTACTGTGCAAGTTGAGTAGCGCTATTGCTTCGCACTCTGAGGGTAATAGTTCCACTGTGGCAGGGGCAGCACTATGAAGTGCCTTTTGCGCTGTGGCATTAGAAGAATTCTGATATCTCTGACTTTTCAGTCTAACCAGACTGTCTATTACTCTGTAATTCCTCTAGCGCCATTCTATGGAAACAGTAGGTTTAAAGAGCACACCAAATGCTTGAATTAACTTCTTTATTACTTCAACTTTTCTTCATATAACACTACCGCCTCCGCAGCAGATAGTCCATGTACAAAACACATGTTGAAAAGATATCACAAAATGGCGGTATGCATAAGATGATGGTTGAACTGTTCAATCTTGTCATTCAACATAAAATGGTGGATACATTTCTCTCTTGAGTATTTTTACTCTAACTTTAAGTTATTTAAGCACTTTATGATCTCTCAGAACGGTATATCTAAGGTCTAACTAAAGTTCACTTGCTGAATGTAGTCACAATTTGCAATATGCAGTTAGCAGTAACTATTTGCAGATTGGTTGAGTATGATCTGGTATGGTTGTATGCAATTTGTATTGCAATGTGGAATTTGAATAGTTGCAATTGTTTGTATGGTATTTGTAGTTTACAATTGGTGGAACTGTAAGTAAACACACATATTACTGGTTCAGTATACAGTTGTAATCACTACATTAACAATAGGAACATTATATAACTGTTCTAAATACCTATTTTGGCCTCTCTGTCTGTTGTCTGTTCAGCTCCTCTCCTCTGGTGTAATGATTCTAGAAGCTCCTGCTAGGGGGATTTCCCACAAAGGCTGTGTGTGAGGCTGGCTGTGATTGGTCAAAACTCCTGCTGTGTGTGAGGCTGGCTGCGATTGGTCAAGATTCCTGCCCAACAACAACAGTTTAACTCTATGCTTGTTGTTGTTTCTGCTGTGTCATTGAGCTTACCTTACATTATATAATAAATCTTAAAGGCATACTATCTTTTCTGCTTCTGTGAACACAAAATATAACAGTTATATGACATCCATACAAGAAGTCATTGGAAATAGCTCTGCTTTTGTCTTTATCACACAAACATAGGAACTGTATTGAGGTTATTAGCAGGTCTAGCTATATAAACACACAAGCTATTTTAACAACCTAGGACAGGTTTTAGCTGGAATGCTGCCAGAGCTGCCCTTAACCATTGTGCTTGGGATGTGTTTGGTGTATATATATCACCAAAGGTGTACATTTGTTACCCTTATCCTTTAACAAAAGTATACCTACCCTCGCTATTTACGAGGGTCGAACGCACCTCCAAGAGGAGCGGTTTATGAAGTGCTATACTGACTCCTTTGGAGGTTGAGTCTGGGGTTGTGTATTGAAACCATTAGTTAAAAACCAAATGTCCCAATCGTGGCACATGTTTTGTCCAAAAGTGTGTCTCTTGCAGGAGCAATATATCAGCTTTTTTAGCAGATTACATATTTGACTCCTCTAGGCAGGTGCATTCATGCCCCGTACATTATAGAAGCATACCTTAATCATAGCCATTTATATAAGGAGAGGATTCTTTGAGAAGTGTCTGTGAGCAAGGGCTTCCAGTAAAGTGAGGGGTCTCTAACCTCCTACCTGACAAATAATAAGGAGCAGTAACTTATCCACAAACATGTGGGTGAATGTGATGGGCATAGACTGCCACCTAGAGGATCTTGTAGAGGGAATGGGCAGCTAGTTTAACATGAACAAATCTCTCTTAAATGGGGGGAGTATACCCCAGCATTGTGTGGACAGAATTTAAGCCTTAAAACATAATCTGGATAAATAAACAAGTATGCTTTTCTATCTCACCCCATTTGGTGTTCCTGGAAGTTGGTACATATGGAAAGTGCATAGTGTCCTTCAGTCATTTTTGAAGAGCAATCCTCTGTGGCATGAGTTTCCTAGACTTTATTTTTTATAGCTATGGTCATCCTGCGCCCACCAGTATCCAGGGGTTGATCATAAGCAAGGCTAGAAGTGCTGTTAGCTCTTGGACCGTGTTCCAGTCAGCAATCTGTAGGTCTGCAATATCACAATATCTAGGTGTTCATATACCCGCTTTAGGTCAGCCTGTGCTCGGACCACCATTTTCTTGTCGGGTGTGTTGATGAGTAATCCAAAAAGATCCCTTAAAAATGATTTCAGGTATTTAGGTCAAAAGCTTAGGGCAAGGACCTCAAAGGTACAAACCTGATTCCTAAAAAGTTGGGACACTAAACAAATTGTGAATAAAAACTGAATGCAATTATGTGGAGATGGCAAATGTCAATATTTTATTTGTAATAGAACGTAGATGACAGATCAAATGTTTAATCCGAGTAAATGTATCATTTTAAAGGAAAAATAAGTTGATTCAAATTTTTACGGTGTCAACAAATCCCAAAAAAGTTGGGACAAGTAGCAATAAGAGGCTGGAAAAAGTAAATTTGAGCATAACAAAGAGCTGGAAGACCAATTAACACTAATTAGGTCAATTGGCAACATGATTGGGTATAAAAAGAGATTCTCAGAGTGGCAGTGTCTCTCAGAAGCCAAGCCGGGTAGAGGATCACCAATTCCCACAATGTTGCGCAGAAAGATAGTGGAGCAATATCAGAAAGGTGTTACCCAGCGAAAAATTGCAAAGACTTTGCATCTATCATCATCAACTGTGCATAACATCATCCAAAGATTCAGAGAATCTGGAACAATCTCTGTGCCTAAGGGTCAAGGCCGTAAAACCATACTGGATGCCCGTGATCTCTGGGCCCTCAAACGACACTGCACCACAAACAGGAATGCTACTGTAAAGAAAATCACAGAATGGGCTCAGGAATACTTCCAGAAACAATTGTCAGTGAACACAATCCACCGTGCCACCCGCCGTTGCCAGCTGAAACTCTACAGTGCAAAGAAGAAGCCATTTCTAAGCAAGATCCACAAGCTCAGGCGTTTTCATTGGGCCAGGGATCATTTAAAATGGAGTGTGGCAAAATGGAAGACTGTTCTGTGGTCAGACGAGTCACGATTCGAAGTTCTTTTTGAAAATCTGGGACGCCATGTCATCCGGACCAAAGAGGACAAGGACAACCCAAGTTGTTATCAATGCTCAGTTTAGAAGCCTGCATCTCTGATGGTATGGGGTTGCATGAGTGCGTGTGGCATGGGCAGCTTGCATGTCTGGAAAGGCACCATCAATGCAGAAAAATATATTCAGGTTCTAGAACAACATATGCTCCCATCCAGACGTCATCTCTTTCAGGGAAGACCCTGCATTTTTCAACAAGATAATGCTAGACCACATTCTGCATCAATCACAACATCATGGCTGCGTAGGAGAAGGATCCGGGTACTGAAATGGCCAGTCTGCAGTCCAGATCTTTCACCTATAGAGAACATTTGGCGCATCATAAAGAGGAAGGTGCAACAAAGAAGGCCCAAGACGATTGAACAGTTAGAGGCCTGTATTATACAAGAATGGGAGAGCATTCCTATTTCTAAACTTGAGAAACTGGTCTCCTCGGTCCCCAGACGTCTGTTGAGTGTTGTAAGAAGAAGGAGAGATCCCACACAGTGGTGAAAATGGCCTTGTCCCAACTTTTTGGGGATTTGTTGACACCATGAAATTCTGATTCAACATATTTTTCCCTTAAAATGGTACATTTTCTCAGTTTAAACTTTTGTTCCATGATTTATGTTCTATTCTGAATAAAATATTAGAAGTTGGCACCTCCACATCATTGCATTCAGTTTTTATTCACGATTTGTATAGTGTCCCAACTTTTTGGGAATCCGGTTTGCGGGAGATTAGGGAGATTAACAAGTGGCTCAAGAACTGGTGTAGGAAGGAGGGGTTTGGGTTCCTGGAGAACTAGGCCGACTTCTCTATTGGCTACAGGATCTATCGTGGGGATGGGCTGCACCTCAATGGGGAAGGGGCAGCTGTGTTGGAGAAGAAGATGGCTAGAAGGTTGGAGGAGTGTTTAAACTAGGGACTGGGGGGGAGGGAAATTACATTATAGGAGGGGAAGATAGGAGGAGTGCAGATAGAGACTGTGGGCAAGGTAGTGGGACTGGGGGAGGAATGGAAGGAGGGACTAGAACAGTTCAGAAGGAAAGGTGTAGTGTAAAAAATATACATAAACCTCTCAAATGTATGTATACTAATGCCAGAAGCCTGACAAATAAATCTGGGGAACTGGAATTAGTGATGTGTGAGGAGGACTATGACATAGTGGGAATAACTGAGACATGGCTATGACTGGGCAGTTAATGTACAAGGTTACAGTCTGTTTAGAAAGGATCATCAAAACCGGAGAGGGGGAGGTGTCTGCCTTTATGTAAAGTCCTATCTAAAGCCCACACTCCAGGAATATATAAGTGAGGGACATTAACATGTGGAGTCACTGTGGGTAGAGATACATGGAGCTAAAAACAATAATAAATAACTAATTGGAGTTTACTATAAACCACCTAATATACCAGAGTCCACAGAAAATCTACTACTAAATGAGATAGACAAGGTGGCAAATCATAATGAGGTGGCTATTATGGGGGACTTCAACTACCCAGATATAGTCTGGGAAACTGAAACTTGTATATCTCATAAAGGAAACAGGTTCTTGGCAATAACCAAAGACAATAACCTCTCCAAACTGGTTCAGGACCCGACTAGAGGGACGGCCATACTGGACTTAGTGTTACCCAATAGATCTGACAGAACAACAGACGTGCAGGTTGGGGGACACCTGGGAAATAGTGACCATAAAGTAATAACCTTCCAATTATCATTCAAAAGAGCGTTTCTACAGGGAGGAACAAAAATACCAAACTTCAAAAAAGCTAAATTTAGCCAACTAAGAGAGGCCATAGGCCTAACTAACTGGGACAAAGTCCTCAAAAATAAAAATGCAGCCACAAAAAAGGATATCTTTAAAAGCATCCTAAAATCTCATTGTGAGAGGTGCATACCGTAAGGGAATAAAAGGTTAAGGAACAAAAAGAAACCAATGTGGATCAACAGAACTGTAAAGAAAGCAATAAATGACAAAAAGAAAGCATATAAAACACTAAAACAGGAGGGTAGCACGGAAGCACTGAAAAACTAAGGAAAAAAAAGAACATGTAAAAAACTAATAAAAGCGGCCAAACTAGAGACCAAGAGATTAATTGCCAAAGAGTAAAACTAACCCTAAAATGTTCTACAATTATATGAATGTTAAAAAGTATAAATCTGAAGGTGTCGGCTCTTTAAAGAGTAATGAGGGGGGAGTCACAGAGAGCGACAAGTTAAAAGCAAAGCTGTTAAATATTTTTTTCTCCAATGTATTCACTGAGGAAAATAAACTGTCAGATGAAATGCTGAATGTAAAAATAAATTCCCCATTAAAAGTGTCCTGTCTGACCCAGGAAGAAGTACAACAGCGACTTAAAAATATTAAAATAGACAAATCGCCAGGATCGGATGGCATACACCCCTGTATCCTAAGGGAATTAAGTAATATCATAGTCAGACCCTTATTTCTGATATTTACAGAGTCTATACTGTCAGGGAATGTCCCACAGGATTGGCGCATGGCAAATGTGGTGCCAATATTCAAAAAGGGTAAAAAAACAGAGCCTGGAAACTATAGGCCGGTAGGCTTGACATCTGTTGTGGGTAAACTGTATGAAGGTTTTCTGAGAGATGCTATCTTAGAGTGTCTCAAAGGAAATAAGCAAATAACGCTATATCAGCATGGCTTCATGAGGGATCGGTCATGTCAAACTAATTTAATCAGTTTCTATGAGGAGGTAAGTTCTAGACTTGACAGTGGCGAATCAATGGATGTCGTATA
Source organism: Bufo gargarizans (assembly GCF_014858855.1). Taxonomy (NCBI): domain Eukaryota; kingdom Metazoa; phylum Chordata; class Amphibia; order Anura; family Bufonidae; genus Bufo; species Bufo gargarizans. The sequence continues at coordinate 534,091,868 of NC_058082.1, read as the reverse complement.
TCTGGACTTATATCTTATATCTGGCATTTGACACTGTCCCACATAAAAGGTTACTATAAAAAATGAGAATGCTCGGACTGGGAGAAAACGTCTGTATGTGGGTAAGTAACTGGCTGAGGGATAGAAAACAGAGGGTGGTTATTAGTGGTATACACTCAGATTGGGTCACTGTTAGAGTTGAGCGAACACCTGGATGTTCGGGTTCGAGAAGTTCGGCCGAACATCCCGGAAATGTTCGGGTTCGGGATCCGAACCCGATCCGAACTTCGTCCCGAACCCGAACCCCATTGAAGTCAATGGGGACCCGAACTTTTCGGCACTAAAACGGCTGTAAAACAGCCCAGGAAAGGGCTAGAGGGCTGCAAAAGGCAGCAACATGTAGGTAAATCCCCTGCAAACAAATGTGGATAGGGAAATTAATTAAAATAAAAATTAAATAAATAAAAATTAACCAAAATCAATTGGAGAGAGGTTCCATAGCAGAGAATCTGGCTTCCCGTCACCCACCACTGGAACAGTCCATTCTCAGATATTTAGGCCCCGGCACCCAGGCAGAGGAGAGAGGTCCCGTAACAGAGAATCTGTCTTCATGTCAGCAGAGAATTAGTCTGCATGTCATAGCAGAGAATGAGGCTTCACGTCAGCCACCACTGCAACAGTCCATTGGCATATATTTAGGCCTAGCACACAGGCAGAGGAGAGAGGTCCCGTAACAGAGAATCTGGCTTCATGTCAGCAGAGAATCAGTCTGCATGTCATAGCAGAGAATGAGGCTTCACGTCAGCCACCACTGCAACAGTCCATTGGCATATATTTAGGCCCAGCACACACACAGGCAGAGGAGAGAGGTCCCGTAACAGAGAATCTGTCTTCATGTCAGCAGAGAATTAGTCTGCATGTCATAGCAGAGAATGAGGCTTCACGTCACCCACCACTGCAACAGTCCATTGGCATATATTTAGGCCTAGCACACAGGCAGAGCAGAGAGGTCCCGTAACAGACAATCTGGCTTCATGACAGCAGAGAATCAGTCTGCATGTCATAGCAGAGAATGAGGCTTCACGTCACCCACCACTGCAACAGTCCATTGGCATATATTTAGGCCTAGCACACAGGCAGAGGAGAGAGGTCCCGTAACAGAGAATCTGTCTTCATGTCAGCAGAGAATCAGTCTGCATGTCATAGCAGAGAATGAGGCTTCACGTCAGCCACCACTGCAACAGTCCATTGGCATATATTTAGGCCCAGCACCCAGGCAGAGGAGGGAGGTCCCGTAACAGAGAATCTGTCTTCATGTCAGCAGAGAATTAGTCTGCATGTCATAGCAGAGAATGAGGCTTCATGTCAGCCACCACTGCAACAGTCCATTGGCATATATTTAGGCCCAGCACACACACAGGCAGAGGAGAGAGGTCCCGTAACAGAGAATCTGGCTTCATGTCAGCAGAGAATCAGTCTGCATGTCATAGCAGAGAATGAGGCTTCACGTCAGCCACCACTGCAACAGTCCATTGGCATATATTTAGGCCCAGCACACACACAGGCAGAGGAGAGAGGTCCCGTAACAGAGAATCTGGCTTCATGTCAGCAGAGAATCAGTCTGCATGTCATAGCAGAGAATGAGGCTTCACGTCAGCCACCACTGCAACAGTCCATTGGCATATATTTAGGCCCAGCACCCAGGCAGAGGAGGGAGGTCCCGTAACAGAGAATCTGTCTTCATGTCAGCAGAGAATTAGTCTGCATGTCATAGCAGAGAATGAGGCTTCACGTCACCCACCACTGCAACAGTCCATTGGCATATATTTAGGCCTAGCACACAGGCAGAGCAGAGAGGTCCCGTAACAGACGATCTGGCTTCATGTCAGCAGAGAATCAGTCTGCATGTCATAGCAGAGAATCAGGCTTCACGTCAGCCACCACTGCAACAGTCCATTGTCATAAATTTAGGCCCAGCACCCAGGCAGAGGAGAGAGGTCCCGTAACAGACAATCTGGCTTCATGTCAGCAGAGAATTAGTCTGCATGTCATAGCAGAGAATCAGGCTTCATGTCAGCCACCACTGCAACAGTCCATTGGCATATATTTAGGCCTAGCACACAGGCAGAGGAGAGGTTCATTCAACTTTGGGTAGCATCGCAATATAATGGTAAAATGAAAATAAAAATAGGATTGAATGAGGAAGTGCCCTGGAGTCCAATAATATATGGTTATGGGGAGGTAGTTAATGTCTAATCTGGACAAGGGACGGACAGGTCCTGTGGGATCCATGCCTGGTTCATTTTTATGAACGTCAGCTTGTCCACATTGGCTGTAGACAGGCGGCTGCGTTTGTCTGTAATGACGCCCCCTGCCGTGCTGAATACACGTTCAGACAAAACGCTGGCTGCCGGGCAGGCCAGCACCTCCAAGGCATAAAAGGCTAGCTCTGGCCACGTGGACAATTTAGAGACCCAGAAGTTGAATGGGGCCGAACCATCAGTCAGTACGTGGAGGGGTGTGCACACGTACTGTTCCACCATGTTAGTGAAATGTTGCCTCCTGCTAACACGTTGCGTATCAGGTGGTGGTGCAGTTAGCTGTGGCGTGTTGACAAAAGTTTTCCACATCTCTGCCATGCTAACCCTGCCCTCAGAGGAGCTGGCCGTGACACAGCTGCCTTGGCGACCTCTTGCTCCTCCTCTGCCTTGGCCTTGGGCTTCCACTTGTTCCCCTGTGACATTTGGGAATGCTCTCAGTAGCGCGTCTACCAACGTGCGCTTGTACTCGCGCATCTTCCTATCACGCTCCAGTGCAGGAAGTAAGGTGGGCACATTGTCTTTGTAGCGTGGATCCAGCAGGGTGGCAACCCAGTAGTCCGCACAGGTTAAAATGTGGGCAACTCTGCTGTCGTTGCGCAGGCACTGCAGCATGTAGTCGCTCATGTGTGCCAGGCTGCCCAGGGGTAAGGACAAGCTGTCCTCTGTGGGAGGCGTATCGTCATCGTCCTGCCTTTCCCCCCAGCCACGCACCAGTGATGGACCCGAGCTGCGTTGGGTGCCACCCCGCTGTGACCATGCTTCATCCTCATCCTCCTCCACCTCCTCCTCATCCTCGTCCTCCTCGTCCTCCAGTAGTGGGCCCTGGCTGGCCACATTTGTACCTGGCCTCTGCTGTTGCAAAAAACCTCCCTCTGAGTCACTTCGAAGAGACTGGCCTGAAAGTGCTAAAAATGACCCCTCTTCCTCATCCTCCTCCTCCTCCTCCTGGGCCACCTCCTGTTCCATCATCGCCCTAAGTGTTTTCTCAAGGAGACATAGAAGTGGTATTGTAACGCTGATAACGGTGTCATCGCCACTGGCCATGTTGGTGGAGTACTCGAAACAGCGCAACAGGGCACACAGGTCTCGCATGGAGGCCCAGTCATTGGTGGTGAAGTGGTGCTGTTCTGTAGTGCGACTGACCCGTGCGTGCTGCAGCTGAAACTCCACTATGGCCTGCTGCTGCTCGCACAGTCTGTCCAGCATGTGCAAGGTGGAGTTCCACCTGGTGGGCACGTCGCATATGAGGCGGTGAGCGGGAAGGCCGAAGTTACGCTGTAGCGCAGACAGGCGAGCAGCGGCAGGATGTGAACGCCGGAAGCGCGAACAGACGGCCCGCACTTTATGCAGCAGCTCTGACATGTCGGGGTAGTTGTGAATGAACTTCTGCACCACCAAATTCAGCACATGCGCCAAGCAAGGGATGTGCGTCAAATTGGCTAGTCCCAGAGCTGCAACGAGATTTCGCCCATTATCACACACCACCAGGCCGGGCTTGAGGCTCACCGGCAGCAACCACTCGTCGGTCTGTTGTTCAATACCCCGCCACAACTCCTGTGCGGTGTGGGGCCTGTCCCCCAAACATATGAGTTTCAGAATGGCCTGCTGACGTTTACCCCGGGCTGTGCTGAAGTTGGTGGTGAAGGTGTGTGGCTGACTGGATGAGCAGGTGGAAGAAGAGGAGGAGGAAGCCGAGAAGGAGGAGGTGGCAACAGGAGGCAAAGAATGTTGCCCTGCGATCCTTGGCGGCGGCAGGACGTGCGCCAAACAGCTCTCCGCCTGGGGCCCAGCTGCCACTACATTTACCCAGTGTGCAGTTAGGGAGATATAGCGTCCCTGGCCGTGCTTACTGGTCCACGTATCTGTGGTTAGGTGGACCTTGCTACAGATGGCGTTGCGCAGTGCACACTTGATTTTATCGGATACTTGGTTGTGCAGGGAAGGCACGGCTCTCTTGGAGAAGTAGTGCCGGCTGGGAACAACATACTGTGGGACAGCAAGCGACATGAGCTGTTTGAAGCTGTCTGTGTCCACCAGCCTAAATGACAGCATTTCATAGGCCAGTAGTTTAGAAATGCTGGCATTCAGGGCCAGGGATCGAGGGTGGCTAGGTGGGAATTTACGCTTTCTATCAAATGTTTGTGAGATGGAGAGCTGAACGCTGGCGTGTGACATGGTTGAGACGCTTGGTGACGGAGGTGGTGGTGGTGGTGTTGGTGGTACATCCCCTGTTTGCTGGGCGGCAGGTGCCAACGTTCCTCCAGAGGCGGAGGAAGAGGCCGAGGCGGCAGCAGCAGAATAGGCCGAGGCGGCAGCAGCAGAAGAGGTAGCAGGGGGAGCCTGAGTGACTTCCTTGGTTTTAAGGTGTTTACTCCACTGCAGTTCATGCTTTGCATGCAGGTGCCTGGTCATGCAGGTTGTGCTCAGGTTCAGAACGTTAATGCCTCGCTTCAGGCTCTGATGGCACAGCGTGCAAACCACTCGGGTCTTGTCGTCAGCACATTGTTTGAAGAAGTGCCATGCCAGGGAACTCCTTGAAGCTGCCTTTGGGGTGCTCGGTCCCAGATGGCGGCGGTCAGTAGCAGGCGGAGTCTCTTGGCGGCGGGTGTTCTGCTTTTGCCCACTGCTCCCTCTTTTGCTACGCTGTTGGCTCGGTCTCACCACTGCCTCTTCCTCCGAACTGTGAAAGTCAGTGGCACGACCTTCATTCCATGTGGGGTCTAGGACCTCATCGTCCCCTGCATCGTCTTCCACCCAGTCTTGATCCCTGACCTCCTGTTCAGTCTGCACACTGCAGAAAGACGCAGCAGTTGGCACCTGTGTTTCGTCATCATCAGAGACATGCTGAGGTGGTATTCCCATGTCCTCATCATCAGGAAACATAAGTGGTTGTGCGTCAGTGCATTCTATGTCTTTCACCGCTGGGGAAGGGCTAGGTGGATGCCCTTGGGAAACCCTGCCAGCGGAGTCTTCAAACAGCATAAGAGACTGCTGCATAACTTGAGGCTGAGACAGTTTCCCTGGTATGCATGGGGGTGATGTGACAGACTGATGGGGTTGGTTTTCAGGCGCCATCTGTGCGCTTTCTGCAGAAGACTGGGTGGGAGATAATGTGAACGTGCTGGATCCACTGTCGGCCACCCAATTGACTAATGCCTGTACCTGCTCAGGCCTTACCATCCTTAGAACGGCATTGGGCCCCACCATATATCGCTGTAAATTCTGGCGGCTACTGGGACCTGAGGTAGTTGGTACACTAGGACGTGTGGATGTGGCAGAACGGCCACGTCCTCTCCCAGCACCAGAGGGTCCACTAACACCACCACGACCATGTCCACGTCCGCGTCCCTTACTAGATGTTTTTCTCATTGTTATGGTTCACCACAACAACAAATATATTATTTGGCCCAATGTATTGTATTCAAATTCAGCGGGATATAAATTTGAGGCCTAGTATTTAGGCGCTGGGTGACCGGTATGGATTTAGTGACAGAATTAGACTTGGAAATGCACAGAAGCGTGTGTGTGAAGTTATTCTGAATGACCCAATGTGCACCTTGAATATTATATACCCTTTTTGGGATAGATTTCAAATAGCTCTGATATAGCAGGAACCACTAAATTATGAAATTGCTAAATTGGGAATTGTACTTCAACCCAGAACAAAAAATGTGCTTTGACGGGCACTAAATAACTTTCCCAGCTACAACAGTACAGCGGTAACGAGAGATTTAGAGGGATTTAAATTTGAGGCCTAGTATTTAGGCGCTGGGTGACAGGTATGGGTTTAGTGACAGAATTAGACTTGGAAATACACAGTAGCGGGTGTGTGTGAAGTTATTCTGAATGACCCAATGTGCACCTTCAATATTATATACCCTTTTTGGGATAGATTTCAAATAGCTCTGATATAGCAGGAACCACTAAATTATGAAATTGCTAAATTGGGAATTGTACTTCAACCCAGAACAAAAAATGTGCTTTGACGGACACTAAATATCTTGCCCAGCAACAACAGTACAGCGGTGGGTAACGAGAGATTTAGAGGGATTTAAATTTGAGGCCTAGTATTTAGGCGCTGGGTCACCGGTATGGATTTAGTGACAGAATTAGACTTGGAAATGCACAGAAGCGTGTGTGTGAAGTTATTCTGAATGACCCTATGTGCACCTTCAATATTATATACCCTTTTAGGGATAGATTTCAAATAGCTCTGATATAGCAGAAACCACTAAATTATGAAATTGCTAAATTGGGAATTGTACTTCAACCCAGAACAAAAAATGTGCTTTGACGGACACTAAATATCTTGCCCAGCAACAACAGTACAGCGGTGGGTAACGAGAGATTTAGAGGGATTTAAATTTGAGGCCTAGTATTTAGGCGCTGGGTGACAGGTATGGGTTTAGTGACAGAATTAGACTTGGAAATACACAGTAGCGGGTGTGTGTGAAGTTATTCTGAATGACCCAATGTGCACCTTCAATATTATATACCCTTTTTGGGATAGATTTCAAATAGCTCTGATATAGCAGGAACCACTAAATTATGAAATTGCTAAATTGGGAATTGTACTTCAACCCAGAACAAAAAATGTGCTTTGACGGACACTAAATATCTTGCCCAGCAACAACAGTACAGTGGTGGGTAACGAGAGATTTAGAGGGATTTAAATTTGAGGCCTAGTATTTAGGCGCTGGGTCACCGGTATGGATTTAGTGACAGAATTAGACTTGGAAATGCACAGAAGCGTGTGTGTGAAGTTATTCTGAATGACCCTATGTGCACCTTCAATATTATATACCCTTTTAGGGATAGATTTCAAATAGCTCTGATATAGCAGAAACCACTAAATTATGAAATTGCTAAATTGGGAATTGTACTTCAACCCAGAACAAAAAATGTGCTTTGACGGACACTAAATATCTTGCCCAGCAACAACAGTACAGCGGTGGGTAACGAGAGATTTAGAGGGATTTAAATTTGAGGCCTAGTATTTAGGCGCTGGGTCACCGGTATGGATTTAGTGACAGAATTAGACTTGGAAATGCACAGAAGCGTGTGTGTGAAGTTATTCTGAATGACCCTATGTGCACCTTCAATATTATATACCCTTTTAGGGATAGATTTCAAATAGCTCTGATATAGCAGAAACCACTAAATTATGAAATTGCTAAATTGGGAATTGTACTTCAACCCAGAACAAAAAATGTGCTTTGACGGACACTAAATATCTTGCCCAGCAACAACAGTACAGCGGTGGGTAACGAGAGATTTAGAGGGATTTAAATTTGAGGCCTAGTATTTAGGCGCTGGGTGACAGGTATGGGTTTAGTGACAGAATTAGACTTGGAAATACACAGTAGCGGGTGTGTGTGAAGTTATTCTGAATGACCCAATGTGCACCTTCAATATTATATACCCTTTTTGGGATAGATTTCAAATAGCTCTGATATAGCAGGAACCACTAAATTATGAAATTGCTAAATTGGGAATTGTACTTCAACCCAGAACAAAAAATGTGCTTTGACGGACACTAAATATCTTGCCCAGCAACAACAGTACAGCGGTGGGTAACGAGAGATTTAGAGGGATTTAAATTTGAGGCCTAGTATTTAGGCGCTGGGTCACCGGTATGGATTTAGTGACAGAATTAGACTTGGAAATGCACAGAAGCGTGTGTGTGAAGTTATTCTGAATGACCCTATGTGCACCTTCAATATTATATACCCTTTTAGGGATAGATTTCAAATAGCTCTGATATAGCAGAAACCACTAAATTATGAAATTGCTAAATTGGGAATTGTACTTCAACCCAGAACAAAAAATGTGCTTTGACGGACACTAAATATCTTGCCCAGCAACAACAGTACAGCGGTGGGTAACGAGAGATTTAGAGGGATTTAAATTTGAGGCCTAGTATTTAGGCGCTGGGTCACCGGTATGGATTTAGTGACAGAATTAGACTTGGAAATGCACAGAAGCGTGTGTGTGAAGTTATTCTGAATGACCCTATGTGCACCTTCAATATTATATACCCTTTTAGGGATAGATTTCAAATAGCTCTGATATAGCAGAAACCACTAAATTATGAAATTGCTAAATTGGGAATTGTACTTCAACCCAGAACAAAAAATGTGCTTTGACGGACACTAAATATCTTGCCCAGCAACAACAGTACAGTGGTGGGTAACGAGAGATTTAGAGGGATTTAAATTTGAGGCCTAGTATTTAGGCGCTGGGTCACCGGTATGGATTTAGTGACAGAATTAGACTTGGAAATGCACAGAAGCGTGTGTGTGAAGTTATTCTGAATGACCCTATGTGCACCTTCAATATTATATACCCTTTTAGGGATAGATTTCAAATAGCTCTGATATAGCAGAAACCACTAAATTATGAAATTGCTAAATTGGGAATTGTACTTCAACCCAGAACAAAAAATGTGCTTTGACGGACACTAAATATCTTGCCCAGCAACAACAGTACAGCGGTGGGTAACGAGAGATTTAGAGGGATTTAAATTTGAGGCCTAGTATTTAGGCGCTGGGTGACAGGTATGGGTTTAGTGACAGAATTAGACTTGGAAATACACAGTAGCGGGTGTGTGTGAAGTTATTCTGAATGACCCAATGTGCACCTTCAATATTATATACCCTTTTTGGGATAGATTTCAAATAGCTCTGATATAGCAGGAACCACTAAATTATGAAATTGCTAAATTGGGAATTGTATTTCAACCCAGAACAAGAAATGTGCTTGAACGGACACTAAATAACTCGCCCAGCTACAGCACTAGGGACAGATTTAGCTGGATATAAATTTGAGGCCTAGTATTTAGGCGCTGGGTGACCGGTATGGATTTAGTGACAGAATTAGACTGGGATATGGCCAAAAAATGAACAGACTATTGCTGGTTAAATGCACTTGGTGTGACAGCTTCACCCTGATGTAGGCTTTAGCCAAAAAACAACCACACCATTGAGGGTTAAATGCACTTGGTGACAGGCGCAGCTTGCCCCTGATTTTGTATATGGCCAAAAAATGAACAGACTATTGCTGGTTAAATGCACTTGGTGTGACAGCTTCACCCTGATGTAGGCTTTAGCCAAAAAACAACCACACCATTGAGGGTTAAATGCACTTGGTGACAGGCGCAGCTTGCCCCTGATTTTGTATATGGCCAAAAAATGAACAGACTATTGCTGGTTAAATGCACTTGGTGTGACAGCTTCACCCTGATGTAGGCTTTAGCCAAAAAACAACCACACCATTGAGGGTTAAATGCACTTGGTGACAGGCGCAGCTTGCCCCTGATTTTGTATATGGCCAAAAAATGAACAGACTATTGCTGGTTAAATGCACTTGGTGTGACAGCTTCACCCTGATGTAGGCTTTAGCCAAAAAACAACCACACCATTGAGGGTTAAATGCACTTGGTCGCAGCTTGTGCTGGCGCACCACAAGACACAAAATGGCCGCCGATCACCCCAGAAAAATGAGACTGACAAACGGTCTGTGCAGCCTAAAAACAGTGAGCAATTGAGGATCAGCAGCTCAATGATCCACAGCTGCAGATCGATCAGTTAATCAAGTCCTTTGGAGGAGTTAATCTGCCTAATCTCGCCCTACTGTCGCAGCCGCAACCTCTCCCTACGCTAATCAGAGCAGAGTGACGGGCGGCGCTATGTGACTCCAGCTTAAATAGAGGCTGGGTCACATGGTGCTCTGGCCAATCACAGCCATGCCAATAGTAGGCATGGCTGTGATGGCCTCTTGGGGCAAGTAGTATGACGCTTGTTGATTGGCTGCTTTGCAGCCTTTCAAAATGCGCCAAGAAAGCGTCACAAAAGCGCGAAGAAAGCGACGAACACCGAACCCGAACCCGGACTTTTACGAAAATGTCCGGGTTCGGGTCCGTGTCACGGACACCCCAAAATTCGGTACGAACCCGAACTATACAGTTCGAGTTCGCTCATCCCTAGTCACTGTCACTAGTGGAGTACCTCAGGGGTCAGTATTGGGCCCTATTCTCTTCAATATATTTATTAATGATCTTGTAGAAGGCTTGCATAGTAAAATATCAATTTTCGCAGATGACACTAAACTGTGTAAAGTAATTCACACTGAAGAGGACAGTATACTGCTACAGAGCGATCTGGATAGACTGGAGGCTTGGGCAGATAAGTGGCAGATGAGGTTTAACACTGACAAATGTAAAGTTATGCACATGGGAAGGAATAATGCAAGTCACCCGTACATACTAAATGGTAAAACACTCGGTAACACTGACATGGAAAAGGATCTAGGAATTTTAATAAACAGCAAACTAAGGCAGCTGCTGCCAAGGCCAATAAGATAATGGGTTGCATCAAAAGGGGCATATATGCCCGTGATGAGAACATAGTTAGAGTTGAGCGAACACCTGGATGTTCGGGTTCGAGAAGTTCGGCCGAACATCCCGGAAATGTTCGGGTTCGGGATCCGAACCCGATCCGAACTTCGTCCCGAACCCGAACCCCATTGAAGTCAATGGGGACCCGAACTTTTCGGCACTAAAACGGCTGTAAACAGCCCAGGAAAGGGCTAGAGGGCTGCAAAAGGCAGCAACATGTAGGTAAATCCCCTGCAAACAAATGTGGATAGGGAAATTAATTAAAATAAAAATTAAATAAATAAAATTAACCAAAATCAATTGGAGAGAGGTTCCATAGCAGAGAATCTGGCTTCCCGTCACCCACCACTGGAACAGTCCATTCTCAGATATTTAGGCCCCGGCACCCAGGCAGAGGAGAGAGGTCCCGTAACAGAGAATCTGTCTTCATGTCAGCAGAGAATTAGTCTGCATGTCATAGCAGAGAATGAGGCTTCACGTCAGCCACCACTGCAACAGTCCATTGGCATATATTTAGGCCTAGCACACAGGCAGAGGAGAGAGGTCCCGTAACAGAGAATCTGGCTTCATGTCAGCAGAGAATCAGTCTGCATGTCATAGCAGAGAATGAGGCTTCACGTCAGCCACCACTGCAACAGTCCATTGGCATATATTTAGGCCCAGCACACACACAGGCAGAGGAGAGAGGTCCCGTAACAGAGAATCTGGCTTCATGTCAGCAGAGAATCAGTCTGCATGTCATAGCAGAGAATGAGGCTTCACGTCAGCCACCACTGCAACAGTCCATTGGCATATATTTAGGCCCAGCACACACACAGGCAGAGGAGAGAGGTCCCGTAACAGAGAATCTGGCTTCATGTCAGCAGAGAATCAGTCTGCATGTCATAGCAGAGAATGAGGCTTCACGTCAGCCACCACTGCAACAGTCCATTGGCATATATTTAGGCCCAGCACACACACAGGCAGAGGAGAGAGGTCCCGTAACAGAGAATCTGGCTTCATGTCAGCAGAGAATCAGTCTGCATGTCATAGCAGAGAATGAGGCTTCACGTCAGCCACCACTGCAACAGTCCATTGGCATATATTTAGGCCCAGCACACACAGGCAGAGGAGAGAGGTCCCGTAACAGAGAATCTGTCTTCATGTCAGCAGAGAATTAGTCTGCATGTCATAGCAGAGAATGAGGCTTCACGTCACCCACCACTGCAACAGTCCATTGGCATATATTTAGGCCTAGCACACAGGCAGAGCAGAGAGGTCCCGTAACAGACAATCTGGCTTCATGACAGCAGAGAATCAGTCTGCATGTCATAGCAGAGAATGAGGCTTCACGTCACCCACCACTGCAACAGTCCATTGGCATATATTTAGGCCTAGCACACAGGCAGAGCAGAGAGGTCCCGTAACAGACAATCTGGCTTCATGTCAGCAGAGAATCAGTCTGCATGTCATAGCAGAGAATGAGGCTTCACGTCACCCACCACTGCAACAGTCCATTGGCATATATTTAGGCCTAGCACACAGGCAGAGCAGAGAGGTCCCGTAACAGACAATCTGGCTTCATGACAGCAGAGAATCAGTCTGCATGTCATAGCAGAGAATGAGGCTTCACGTCACCCACCACTGCAACAGTCCATTGGCATATATTTAGGCCTAGCACACAGGCAGAGCAGAGAGGTCCCGTAACAGACAATCTGGCTTCATGTCAGCAGAGAATCAGTCTGCATGTCATAGCAGAGAATGAGGCTTCACGTCACCCACCACTGCAACAGTCCATTGGCATATATTTAGGCCTAGCACACAGGCAGAGCAGAGAGGTCCCGTAACAGACGATCTGGCTTCATGTCAGCAGAGAATCAGTCTGCATGTCATAGCAGAGAATCAGGCTTCACGTCAGCCACCACTGCAACAGTCCATTGTCATAAATTTAGGCCCAGCACCCAGGCAGAGGAGAGAGGTCCCGTAACAGACAATCTGGCTTCATGTCAGCAGAGAATTAGTCTGCATGTCATAGCAGAGAATCAGGCTTCATGTCAGCCACCACTGCAACAGTCCATTGGCATATATTTAGGCCTAGCACACAGGCAGAGGAGAGGTTCATTCAACTTTGGGTAGCATCGCAATATAATGGTAAAATGAAAATAAAAATAGGATTGAATGAGGAAGTGCCCTGGAGTCCAATAATATATGGTTATGGGGAGGTAGTTAATGTCTAATCTGGACAAGGGACGGACAGGTCCTGTGGGATCCATGCCTGGTTCATTTTTATGAACGTCAGCTTGTCCACATTGGCTGTAGACAGGCGGCTGCGTTTGTCTGTAATGACGCCCCCTGCCGTGCTGAATACACGTTCAGACAAAACGCTGGCTGCCGGGCAGGCCAGCACCTCCAAGGCATAAAAGGCTAGCTCTGGCCACGTGGACAATTTAGAGACCCAGAAGTTGAATGGGGCCGAACCATCAGTCAGTACGTGGAGGGGTGTGCACACGTACTGTTCCACCATGTTAGTGAAATGTTGCCTCCTGCTAACACGTTGCGTATCAGGTGGTGGTGCAGTTAGCTGTGGCGTGTTGACAAAAGTTTTCCACATCTCTGCCATGCTAACCCTGCCCTCAGAGGAGCTGGCCGTGACACAGCTGCCTTGGCGACCTCTTGCTCCTCCTCTGCCTTGGCCTTGGGCTTCCACTTGTTCCCCTGTGACATTTGGGAATGCTCTCAGTAGCGCGTCTACCAACGTGCGCTTGTACTCGCGCATCTTCCTATCACGCTCCAGTGCAGGAAGTAAGGTGGGCACATTGTCTTTGTAGCGTGGATCCAGCAGGGTGGCAACCCAGTAGTCCGCACAGGTTAAATGTGGGCAACTCTGCTGTCGTTGCGCAGGCACTGCAGCATGTAGTCGCTCATGTGTGCAGGCTGCCCAGGGGTAAGGACAAGCTGTCCTCTGTGGGAGGCGTATCGTCATCGTCCTGCCTTTCCCCCCAGCCACGCACCAGTGATGGACCCGAGCTGCGTTGGGTGCCACCCCGCTGTGACCATGCTTCATCCTCATCCTCCTCCACCTCCTCCTCATCCTCGTCCTCCTCGTCCTCCAGTAGTGGGCCCTGGCTGGCCACATTTGTACCTGGCCTCTGCTGTTGCAAAAACCTCCCTCTGAGTCACTTCGAAGAGACTGGCCTGAAAGTGCTAAAAATGACCCCTCTTCCTCATCCTCCTCCTCCTCCTCCTGGGCCACCTCCTGTTCCATCATCGCCCTAAGTGTTTTCTCAAGGAGACATAGAAGTGGTATTGTAACGCTGATAACGGTGTCATCGCCACTGGCCATGTTGGTGGAGTACTCGAAACAGCGCAACAGGGCACACAGGTCTCGCATGGAGGCCCAGTCATTGGTGGTGAAGTGGTGCTGTTCTGTAGTGCGACTGACCCGTGCGTGCTGCAGCTGAAACTCCACTATGGCCTGCTGCTGCTCGCACAGTCTGTCCAGCATGTGCAGGTGGAGTTCCACCTGGTGGGCACGTCGCATATGAGGCGGTGAGCGGGAAAGGCCGAAGTTACGCTGTAGCGCAGACAGGCGAGCAGCGGCAGGATGTGAACGCCGGAAGCGCGAACAGACGGCCCGCACTTTATGCAGCAGCTCTGACATGTTCGGGGTAGTTGTGAATGAACTCTGCACCACCAAATTCAGCACATGCGCCAAGCAAGGGATGTGCGTCAAAATTGGCTAGTCCAGAGCTGCAACGAGAT